>NC_032023.1:19706875-19920354 GCF_001865875.1 Lupinus angustifolius
ATATATATATATATATATATATATATATATATATATATATATATATATATATATATATATATATATATATATATATATATATATATATATATATATATATATATATGCTCATTTGTCCTATAAAAATTTACTGTTGAAGATTGATTTAGGCAACGACTGAGAGAGCATGATAGGATATATTTGAAGCACAAGGAGATAATTATTTTTAAGCGAACTGAACTATCATCACATTAGTTATAGACGAAGAGTTTAATATATATACACTGACGGTGTAAATTATCAACTATTGATTTCTTAAATATTATTGACTCTCAAATAAAAGTAACACAAATCAACGGTGGACGATGCACTAATATTATAATACACTATCAGTGCATATATT
The DNA here is from genome assembly GCF_001865875.1 of Lupinus angustifolius. Taxonomy (NCBI): domain Eukaryota; kingdom Viridiplantae; phylum Streptophyta; class Magnoliopsida; order Fabales; family Fabaceae; genus Lupinus; species Lupinus angustifolius. Next base: position 19,707,258 of record NC_032023.1, read on the forward strand.
TTAAACTCATAGAAGAGCAAGAGCAACATGGCACAGATTTATAGTAGTTAGGCGCAAAAGAGTATCTTAAGTTTAGCCCTCAAGGTAATTGAGAGTTTTATATACTGAAGATAACCTTCGAGTTAAATTAAAAGGATAATTTCAATTCTTATAGCCTCTTCAAGTTAGGTAAGTATTTCATTTTTTAAAAGGGGAAAAGTCCCCTACAGGTTATATCTATTTAGAACAGAAGATAAGCTAATTGAGATCCTAAAACGAGTAATCATTAATGTCTGTATATATCAATCAAAAAATATTTAGTGGCTTATGCTTTAAAATAAGATTGTAAATGATTTTGAAATAACTATTCTATATAGATATGATATGAACATGAACTTTTAATCGAACTGAACAACAATCACATGCAGCTTCTAATTGTTCTTCAATAATCTTCAAGGTTTCTTCTGAATAGAGTTTTTAAAAGTTTGCTGAACCTCTTTTCTCTTAATGCTTCTTACAAACCGTCCTTCCCAAAATACTGCATTATTGCATAGGTGTCTATAAACCCGAGCACATTCCCTCGCGTGGCACGCCAAAATGTCATGACTCGTGAGGTTCACTATCAAAGTGAAATAGGATACATCCAAAATTTAGTTTTGAAGTTTAGTAATCATTTGGATAGAGTAGCATCATTTTGATTAGTTCCGAATGACACTCATAACTAAATAATCGTAGATATTGTCTGAAATAGACCACCTTAGGTTGTTAGATACTTAGATTGGATAATATTGTTTAATGAAAGAGAAAGGGTTTAAAAAATGATTAGTGACTGAATATAACAATTAAACTATACGTACTAGACCAATGGCATCACAGATTTGGATAAGCTAATCCACGTGCAAATCAGAAAAACAGCCATAGACAACTTTATGCGAAGAAAGTGGTATTGCCAATGCACCACGAACCAAGACATAAACTAACAAATAACTGCCACAAATTTCATCCAAAATGAAGACATAAAACAAACATAAAATAGTTCGCAAAAGAGTTTGCAACTTGGCATTGCACGATTCAAACAAAAAATATATACATGACTCAACATATTATTACACCGCTTGAAAGACAAAAGAAAAGACATGAAATTAAATTAACAGGTCGGAACGACACCGTATCCGTCAACTGGGTGAGAATCAGCATCGGAACGTTTCGCAAACCTTCCTTTGATCCTTGGCCTAGTTTCTGCATACGCTTTCCTTGAAGCGTAGCGAATAGTTTTCTCGAACTTTCTATTCTTCCTCTTCTCCCTGTACCTCATAACCCTAGCTTCTCTATCCGCCGCCACTCCCACACTGCGATTCCCTCCCTCCGCCACCGCCACCTTGCTGTATATCTCCGTCATCGGATTCTCATCCGGCACCACCCCTACCTCTATCGACGATGACGATACCTACACAAATGAAAATAACCGCGTCTCACGTTATGTCTCTATTTTCACGTAGCTAGGGTTTTAAATTGCACCATTAATTGTTTCAAATTGCGGTGTGCAACCGTAATTGCGGTTTAGTACTTTCTATAACCTCATCGAACACATTTTTATGTAATTGCAGTAAATACAGTTTAAATCATTTTGAAGAAAAGTAAAAGCAAAATCTCATCCTCAAACTAATTGTTCTTACACTATGACTCATCGGAGACTGTGACTGTGAGCTGTGGAACTTGTAAGAGTAGCTGAAAGGCTCGTTGTTCTGTACGGGAACAACACCATCCGTGACACTTGAACTTTTCTGCTGCTGCGGTTTCAGATCGTAATCCAGATCTACGTAAGGAATCGGTTCAATTTCAGCATACGAGTTCAGATCTGCGCCTTTCGGGTTAGGAAGCAACCACGAAGCAGCCTCAGCCTCGTCGGTGCTGACGTCAGCATTAGCATCATTAGCGAAGAAACGGTGATCATCGTCGGGGAAATCATCGAAGTGAGATTTAACGGAGTGAATGGATTGGTCATAGAAGGGCGTGACAGGTACGCGCTCATGGCGAGCAGCGAGTGGATTAGCGGTGTGGATGTCGCGGTCGCAAGCGAAGCAGAGAGAAGCAGCATCAGCCTTGCATGTAACGTGAGCAGGAGCTTGTTCACAAACATCGCAGAGAGTGACACGTGGATGGCGGGAGGCGAGTTTGTTAGCGGCGTGGACATTGGAGTCGCAGGCGGCGCAGAGGAAGGCGGAGTCAGGTCGGCAGTAGAGGGTGGCGGTGGTGGATTTGCAAGAGTCGCAGAGCTTGGAAGCCATTATTGGGAGATGAAAATGTGAAATGAGTTTGGTGAATGTGGTTGAGGTAAAAGGTTGAGAAGTGTGATTTCTATCTGGTAGGGTAGGGATATCTGAGAAGAGCTAATAGGAGAATGACGCGTGGGTTAGGCTTAGCCCTTACATCTTTATCCTCACCAACTCTAAATGCATTTATTCTACAAAATTTCTTAAATGAATTGACTATAGTATTTATATTCCATTAATATATCATCTATAGTATATTTATGTTAATCAATGATATTTAAGCATAAATTATTGATGATATACAGTTCAAATATACATTATTTCTCTTTTTATATGATCAGTGTGATGTTTATCATTTATAGTTAATTGAGAATAAAATGTTTCATGCTAACATGATATAATTTATCTTGTTAAATCTGCTCATTGTACGATATGTGTTTTATTTTTTATTTTTATAATATTTTAAAATGAAAACTTTTAGAATGAGAGAGAAAAATAAGAAATGATACATGTGTCAAAGAATGAGTGTATTTAAGGATATAATTTATTTCCTGATTTAAGAATATATTTTATTATCTATTTAATTATTATTAATTTCTTAAACAAAAATTTGGTACAGATGTAATTAAGTTAAAGGAAATATCTTATATTATAAAGACATATCCAAATGGTATAAGAGTCGATGTTTAATTATTATTTTGGTTAGTTACAATATAGTATAATAATAATTTAAATATCTCTTTCAAATTATTGATGCAGTATGTAATAAACTAAAAATAATAAATAAACATCAATTTTTTATTATTTGGACTTATCTCCACGATTTAATATTTTTTACTTAATTATATTCTTCACAATTTTTTGTTTAATACATATAATTTCATTAAAACTCAAAGAAGTTAGTATAAGAAGTTTTAACTCAATATGTATATTATACTCTGAATTTTAGGCTTATCTCATTCTCTTACATTTTATTTTGTTACCTTAGACTCAACAAATCTCCAACATCAATGTAATAAGGGTGTAACAAAATAGATTAGATTGGTTTTGGGTTAGTTTGAGAATCGAGCCTATCAAATTTGGTAGGGTTTGATGAGATTGTAGTTCATCACAATTTGGTGTAAAAAAATCAAACTTAGCTCATTTAACGTGCATAAAACATGTATTGGATGGGTTTTCTTGAAAAAAATAAAAAGTCCAAAAAAAGTAAAATAAAAAACCAAATTATTACTATAATACTTATGCACAATCCATATAAAAATTTATATATATAGTCAATGCATCAGTTACTTATACTTTTAATTAGTAGTCAATGCATAATTAATATTTGACAATGTAAAATTTTTTTTAGGGCATACATTTTTTTCTTCATCACTTTAATGCATACGTGCACATGTAAGAGGGGGGAAATCCTAAGTTAAAACCCTTGCCTTCTCTCGAATTTCATCTCAATTTCACAAATTTGAAATCTTGACTTTGTAAATCCTAATTTTGCTCATGTCTGCAAGACAGAGGGAGAAAGAGTATATAATGGTTGTTGCATGAGGGAATGTTGATGCCGACGGCAGTGAAGGTTTGAGAATTAGATAGAAACCCATATATAGAATTCCAACAATGCTCCTGAGAACTCAAGGTTATACAAGGTAGTTAAAGTACAACGATTTTCTGTACTCAAGTCTATCCCAAACCAATTATAATATACAATATCAATTAAAAAATTAAATATTTATAATTTTATCTATTTTTATTTTATTGTAATTGATTTGAGACAAGTTTTGAGTGACGGTAAATTTCCATCCTATATGAATTGGGAAGGCAACGACAATGGTTTTGTTTAGAGTGTTGCAACCTGTAATTCACTCTTTATCATCCTATTCTTATTTTTACCATTAAATAATATTAATTATTTATGGAAAACTCTAACTTGCACTCTTATATTGATTAAAAAGGTAAAAGATATAATATCATATTCCAAGTCAATGAATTTTAAACATTGAAAATTAATAAACTTAATATTTTAATATAATTTTTTTACTAATTTATTCCTTAAATTATACCATCAAGATACTCATTGATAAGTCTCATTATTTATTTTTTTAGTTTCCTGCAAGTATCCCTATATTGGAGGCAATCATATCCGAGTTGGAAACATTCACTGGCATGTGCGACTAACTCTTGTAGTGGATATTTTTTATCTACAAGACTCGAACCCGAGACATTGCTTAAGAAGAAAAACATGTACCATTTGAACCAACGCCATTTGATAGTCTCATTATTTATATATTAAAAAACCTAAAAATATATAATGGAAACTAAATGGGAATATAATCTAGTAGTTAAATACGTGGAAACTCTCTATAACTATAATAATTGTTGATCTTTATTCTTCATATAACAATGATGAGCACATCTAAAGAAAGATACAAATTGATAATATTTTGATTACTTTTAACTTTTAAGTAGCTTATATTATATTAATTATGTATGAAATTTGTTCGATATAATATGCATGTCATTTTTAATTAAAAAAATAGAATGCATAGGTATTGTGGGATAATACAAGCCAAACTCTCAAAAGGCCGACCCTGAAAATGAGGAAATTAAATCTATAATTGGGCCTGTTTGGGCGCACATGTTTGTTACACTTATTAATGAATAAGGGCTGGGAAATCCAGCAAGCTCAATCAGTGTTGAAAAAATATTTCACATTTTAGTTATTTATTCTATGAAGATCGAATAGTTTATATTTACATAAAATTCATAGTTACAATATGGACTAAGTTTTTTAATTTACTCTCTTCTCTTTTATTTGAGGGACAAATAAAAATCAAGTTACAAATATGGTCCAATCCAAAGCATAAAAATTTAAGAGGCCATTTCTGTTTTTTATAAGCCACATAGTATAACATTATATTATAATCAGGGTATGTGTAATTGTGACCGGTTTTCTACTAGGACAATGATATATAAAAATCATATAGCAAATTATATATAGATAATTAAGTGGGGTTAGAATCTTCTCCTCTTCCTAATGGAGAAGAGAGTGTTGTTTTTACTTTTAATTTTAAGAATAAATATATCTTTTTACTATAAATAAAAGGACACAAATAATGGAATGGGTGGTTCATTCGTAGAAGTATAATATTTGTAACCAATTGCAAATAATGGAATTGTACTTGTTGAATAGCTTAGCCAAACTTAAGCTAAGGATTGAAGCACTTTTGGAGTAGTATCTTCTCCATTTCAGATTATTCTTTTAATGTGTATATTTTTCTCAATAAAGCAATTTTCCCTCTTAAGGAAAAGATTTTCATTTTGGAGTATTATTGAAGCAATCCATGTAGAGGAATGTGGATGATGGAGGGTGAGTAGAAGACAAAGAACAAGCACAGCAAAAAAGGAGAAAACAACAGGCATACATAGATAGTATCAAAGTTTTTGACCATGTCTTTATATTATTTATTTTTAATTATTATTGACTTTTAAATAAATTTAATATAAATAAGTAAGGGTATAGATCTTTACACAATTATTACATTTATGTGATTGAAGACAAGGCTAACCAAGTAATGAGGGAAAAAGGGGAAAAAAACATACATACAAATGATACAATGTACATAAATTTCTGTTAAATTTTATTCACTGTTAAATTGACAAATTTCTTTTAAAAATATGATTTTCATTGATATACACAACTTAATTGAAAATGTCTTAGATAGAACAAAAGCTTATTAGAGATCAACTCCTCAATTGCCTTTAAAATTATTGTCTTCATTTGAACTTCTTCTATAGTTGCCTTTATTAGTTGGGCATGTGCAGAACCTATGAAAGTTTTTCATAGAGGCTCAAGTTTTTTATATACCTGTTTAGTTATTTATATGATTATTATCTTTATCTTGACATAATATTATTGTAATATTTTATAATAAAATTCGATCTCTTGTTCTGCTTTAATATACGAGATTAACTTATAGACATCAGCAAGGGCCATTTTCTGTAAAAGAATATTGTAAATCTGTACATTTACTACACATCATGCACCCATTTACCTAGTTGATAGTGTTTCTTTAAAAAACAAAACCCCATTTTTTTAAAATATTCAGTCAGGGTTGTAATTTTCTCTAAAATATAATAAACCTCTACAAGAATGAGGGATCCCAAGAGTTGTTCAAATTTTATTTTTCAATATTATGAAAGACAGTTTAATTTCTTGTTTTGTTGTGTCTTACATGTGTCATAACTTATAAGTGATACTTTATTTATTAATGTTTAGTTTACAAATTATATGCATCACTTTCTTGTAAGTAGGATGATTAATACGAAAATTTAGTCGGAGAATATAACTCGATGACTAACTCCTTAAATCCTGCATACCAGTTGTTCATACTTAACTAGTTAACTGATCCTCTGTAACAATGTGCTCTAGTATTAAAAAAGAAAGTACATACAAATGCAAACAAAAGTGTACAATTAACAAAGAAAAAAGATAGTACAAAATGTAGATTTCCTTGGATTGAAAGAAAACTCCTTCAATTCTAATTCATATCCGATTAAATTTGCACTTTCAGACTCATGGAAGACAAAAAATAACGCTAAATAGCCAAAACCAAGGGGGAAAAAATATATAAAGCAAATAAAAAAGAACAATTCTATACCCATGACTCTGTCTTTTCTTAAATCTAGACTACATAGATTGGATTAAAATAGCAGTAGCTACAAAGGAAGAAAAAAACTAACCATGGTACTTGATTACAGTAGTTGTTGCATTTACCAAATTATCATATTTGCATGCAATTGTCGGAAAATGTAGCCTCTATAGACTGCTAAAACCTTAAGCAGATTTAAAACTTTGTAACAAAGTTGTGACTATGGATAACTTTGATGTGAAGTAGTAGTTGTAGCTTGAATATCATTGTCCATATTCTCCTTTAATCTCTGAGAAGTTTCATGATTTTGTATCTGTTTATCATAATCTTTGCCAACTCCATGACAGAGAGAAGTGCAGTTGGCACAAGCAGGGGTGGCTAAGAAAGTGGGTTTATCATTTCCAGCCATAATGACCAAAACCTTCTCATCATAAACCTTCTTCATAGACTCATTTTTTTCAGTTGGGTCATTTTCTCTTTCTGGACCATTTTCCAAATCTCTTTGTTCATTTTCACTGTGCAATAGACCCGTGAGTTTCCAATAAGAGCATGCTAAGATCAAAAGTGCAAAAGCTATGAGACCAAGCATCGCAGCTAGTCCTCCAAACAGGTATGGAATTGGAGAGTGCCATGTTGAACGTTGAGTACTATTTGTGTCTGTGTAGGTTAATGAAGAAGTGGTTGTGGTAAGAATGGTTCTCATTTTTTTATTTTATGTTTGTGGCTTTTGGGGTGGGAGAGTATTTATAAACAAAGAATGTACCTTGCTTTGTTCTTCTAAACTAAGGTGGTGTAACTTGGAGGGTAAGGGTAAGGGTAAGGGTAAGGGTAAGGGTAAGGGTAAGGGTAAGGGTGGGGGGTCCTTAAAGTTAGATCACTTACTCTGTTACTTATGACTGTGAGTGTGAATGATCGATGCGTGATGGGTTAGGTAGTGGGGGATTTTTGAGTTTTTGTGGGACTAAATGCTGGGGTGGGGTCCTGTGTTAGGGAGTGATTCTTTCATCTCCCAAGAAAATGAGAAGTGAAAAAGACTAAGGGAATCTCTTTATCTACAACAAATGCAAAACCAAAATTCCAATTTTTTACTAGCTTGTAGACTTGTAGTTGTAGGTGATAAAGGTTGTAGTATATATTTGTGAAGGTAGATTGTAATCGTGGGATAGAGTCAATCTTAAATATTGCTCTTCAATGTGATGATATTATTGCTTTTTACTAACATAGAAGCATGAAAGAGCAAGGTTACCGTATTATTTAATATATAGTAATAAACAATGCCTCTTGGAGGATGATGTAATCTCATAAGTGAAAAAAAGAAGGAAAAACTCTTATTCACTTTAGGTGAACCACCTTCCAATGTGGGTTATTGGGTCCCAATCCATGGACACAGTGAAAGCGCACCATATATATTCTTTATGATTAGATGTTTGTATATAGTGAAAGTAACAACAACCATCGACAAAGATAAAAGAGAATAAGCAATGTGTGTAAAAGTAGAAACAATGCTGTTGCAGCTTTCCTTTTGTTTCATCATTTAGATTAGATTTGGATCTGCATTCATCTTTATATAATCACAATTGTATGATGAAATTAAGTGTCCTCATTCAACATTGTTATTATTATTTTTTTGTTTCTCATGGGAGACAATCCTGTCCGAGCTAGGAACATCCACAGGACGTGGGGCTAACTCTCCCAACGAACATTTTTTCCATCCACAAGACTCGAACCCGAAACCTTTATTAACAACATTGTTATTATTTATTATTATTGAGCATAGAGACTACATATTACTCTTTATTCATCATTCTTGTTTTAGAATAATAGGAAGATATATCTGATTAGGTGTTTCAATTGTCATTTTGAGAGAGTATATTATTCGTATCAATTATCCCATTGCAAAATTCTTATTAGGGGTTTTGGCAGACATATAGCACAACATATTATTAAGTCAAATATATAGCAATTGCATAAATGGAATGAAGTTCTTATGATTGGGAAGACTAACAAGTAAATGGTCCAAAACATTTCATTGGAGGTTCTCACTGTCACTAGTGAAATTCAGCTGGTAATGATAGTTGGTGAAGTTAACTATTATACCATGAACCCATGATGCATTTTACTCAAATAATTTTTTATATGAGCACTTATGTGAATATTATTATAATAGTTCTTCCTTTTACTTTGAATGTTGAAAGTTGATGAGTAATCCATTTTGTAATATTCAAGTCAATTATGCCTTTATTAAATCTTTTATCCATATATGACTAGTCCATAACAGTTTTTTATCCAAAAAAGGAATAATTATCCATCATTGCCAAATACATATAGTTGATCGATATTACTGTAATACTACATTTGAGGACCTTTTCACTATGCATAAATAGTTTGGCTGTCTCTGTTTGTGATGTTTCTGCCAGTGATAAATACTCCTATTCTAAGCACAACCATATATAATTCTGTGCACGCCGATGCTGGAGCCGTTTTAATTTCTATGTCTATAATATTAGTGGGAATATGCCTCTTAATGCTACCACCTGTGTAGTCCTAATTGTAATAATAGATTAGGGATAGTGTCAAGTAGTGCCATGGACCCAAAATGTTCTGAATAAATTCCATTTTTTGACATTTTTTTTTTCATTTTTTTTTCTCGTGTTTACATAGTTTTGGCTAAGACAAAACCATTATATCAATGCCTTAATATCACTAGACAAAATACTTAATATAAGGGTCAAATCTGTAAGGTGCAAATGGAGTGAGTTTCAATACACTTATAATTTAAATAAATTATTCATCGACCAGTTTAGTTTGAGGTGGATTTGTGATGGCCCAACTAAGATATGAAAATAAACATTAGCAGATCTAGATGCTTATTTGTGATGTGCCACCCTATTTTTAGTCATCATATATATTTACACTATGATCGAGTGGCATAGGAGGAATATACTTCAATACTATATAATATACTTAAATATTAAAACTATAGTTTGCAAAGGGGAAAATAAAATGTGGTGACTAGTGTCTAATGTGATGCTGCATATGAAATTTGACAACTTCAACTATGCAACATGTGTCCCACATTTAAATCATTATCTTCCAACAACATACGTATATGTGAGGACCAATTCGTACCATTCTGATGAGTGCTTGTTTGGATCACTATACTTAGCAATGGCCACATCATGATATGCTCCTGAAACCTTACATAGTTACATGTAGGTGGTGGATATACCTGTTAGTTTTAGAGGTAAAAATATAATCTTACTTTACATCAAAATACAAATTTAATATATATTGTTTTTTATAAGGAACATTCCTTAATTCATTATGGAATAAAGTAGTTGAGTCTTTTCACAATATTGGCATCTTGTACAGTTTAAGCATAAGATTAATTTTTATTTCCATACATATATATAACTATACATAACCTCTAGTTTAATTTAAGTATGGCCAATCTAGCTATCCTTTACGTGAAGTAGGGGAAATTCTATTAAATAAAATATTATTAAATGTCATTTTTTTCTCAACCCCAATTTATACTTGTTTTGACAAGAAGAAATAGTGAGAATATGCATTAAGTAATGTTTTCCGTAATTTATTAGTAGAGAATTATAAGAAGGTTTTCCCCTTGTGTAGCAAATATATAGTTGGAAAATAAACATACCAAATCATAGCTCATAGGAACACCCTTTGCCTTTAACATCATATAATGTAATTCTCCACTTGATGATGCTTCATTTATTATGCTTATTATTTCAACATATATTATATTCTTTCACCTATTCCATAGTCCCACCCCCTCCTTGAAATGCCCTCTAAGTCTCTAACTTTGATTCTTCATTTGCTTTGAGTAGTTTTTATTCGAATTGACTCATAGGTCACGCAAAAAAAAAAAAAAAACAAGATTCACTTTCCATACCTACGTTTTTTTATCAGCTAATCCATCTCAAATATCTCTCTCTTTGAACTATTTTACTGGATTATGCTGTAATCATGCAATAACCACAAGTCAATGTAATTAGAAAGGTAACATTATCCACTAGATGACCCAAGAAAAGGGAAAAACCCACCAAGCAAAAACTTGGACACAGAAATTAATCAACTTGGACACAGAACGCATGTACAACAAAAACTTCTAGCCTGAAAACCCCCATAGTCATAGATAAAATAAGCTGTTATATTTTCAAAAACCGAGTTTCTTTAATATAAATAATTTAGTCTCAGAAATTTCATTTTATCCCTATGATTAATTATCCTAACCAAAGAAATGTATATTTTGTCTCAAATATATGTCACTCCATGTGTCATGGGTTATAATCCTAAAGCAGAGTCTTTCTTTCGTCATAGCATATTAAATGATTTGCGGACCAATAGTTAAGAAAAGTCCTTTTGGCTTGCAATTGAACCAAAAATCTTGTGTTGGTGGGTGTTAGTGGTTTAAGTCACACCGTTGCTTCTTTTCTGACCAGCAATCATTAATAATATATCGTGATAAATATTGAAGAAATGTAATGTTTGGAGCAAAAGCGAAGTTTGTGACATCATTTATCATTATAGCGCTTTTTACTGTACTGATGTTTAGATATTTATAACTTCGTTTTTTGGTCACAAAAAGAGAAGGTTCTTGTGTGATTGGAATCAATAAATTCTAATCAGATCTAAGTTAATGATTTAATAAACATCCATATAACCTTAATTCATAAATATAATATAACGATTTAGACGTATCCATAATCATCAATCTTATCCAGTGATCAAAAGTGGGCACGGCACTTTCCTAGGATGATAATATTTGGTGTTGGAATCTTTTATTTAAAAAATCACCAACTTGGGGTGATTTGTGACGAACGGCTTCAGTAATCATGTATAAATTATATATTATTTCATATATATAACCATTTCAATCTAGGAAAGATTCGAATCAATGCATTTTAAGATGAATTAATATAATTATTTTGGGCAGACCAAACATCACTCATACTATTTTTGACATTCACAGACATGGTTTGCACATTTATCGACACTTTTGAATATTTAATATCAATTAAATATTGGGTAAAACTTATTCAAGCATCACATTTCCAAAAATGTGTTAAAAAGATTCATTATACCAAACACAACCATATATTATATATTGTGTATATAAACATATACATTAGCACCAGCTGAATCAGCTATAATAATTATATAGAATCAATTCTAGCATATATATATATATATCTACAAGCACACCTTAAATATCCAATGTTCTGCTTGTTCCCCCCTTAGGCACAATTTCTAGCGTGCTATTGCTATCAATACTAAGCTTATACAAAATCTGCTATTCTCAACAGCATCTAATTTTTGAAAAACTAAAATCTTTTATTTTCCTTTTCTTCGTTCAATCATGTATGTAAGGTTTTCCAACTTGTAACTTCTTTAATTTGGTATCTTATGCCACTCGCATTAATGGTAAGTTCCAGCTATCACATGTCAACTCACTAACTCAGCTACAGTATTAATTCAACTCTAAATTATAGTTTACATATTAGGAATTTATTTTAGCTTCTGATCAGATGCAACGTAATAATGCACAAGCATTAACATCTTCCTTTACTTCTCTGCAAAAGAATAGGCCCATAGAAGACCCAAATGAAAGGGAACAAGGCCCATATAATAATACCCACATAAGTCATTTGTGTATGTGTATAAAGTTATATTTGTTGCTCTGTACTTTATTCTTTTCTTGGGTTTTCATTTTTCAGTTTTGTGTTGTTACCAGAATACAAGTGAATGAATCAATAAATAAATACCTCGTTTGGGGTAATGAAAAAGGTTGAGGTTGGAATAGAGCCACATGTGGTTAACACGGTGCTGCCACGTGTCTGCTTAAGTTAAATACATGCTTCTATTTTCATATATACAGAATAGAAAGGGTTGTTCAATTGAAAGGAAACTGAATTGAAGTTAATAGTTAATCAACAATGAGAACACTACTCTCGCGCTTGATCCATTCCCCTCATTCCCTTTCCAGACTCAAGTAATTACCTTCTTACCCTTTCGTTTCCGCCTCCATTCCATTTCATCGTTCTCTTATTGTGTCATTTATATATATTAATTAAATCAGTAAGACTGTATACATCTATCATTTTCCGACTCCACTACGTGGAAGTCGGATTAAATTGAGTGATATCAAATTAACAATGATGTTCAAATTAAGTGTGTAATTTGAGCTATTTTATTTATGGCATTCATAGGATCAACTATGGTACAAATGTGTTTTTAATTTTATGCTTAGTTCTGGTGTTTATTGTTTGATTTCATCACCTGTTAATTCTGGTTTGTTATCTTTTGTTACATTCAAGTGCAATGGCCATATCAAAGAACGTGAGAAATCTCTCCACAGATTCTAACACGGTGGATGAGCCCTTCAAGGTTAGAGAAGCAGGGACTGTAAATGTGCCCCCACCACTAACAGAAAAGGTACTCTAAAAATTAAAGTTCATAATAACCACAATTTTTATGTGTGTATGTCTTTTCTGACCTAATATTAAATTGCAATGTTATTATTAAAGTTGCTTGTGTTGGGAGGCAATGGATTTGTTGGATCACACATTTGTAGAGAAGCCTTAGATCATGGGTTCACTGTTGCCAGTCTTAGCAGGTTTGTTTTATGCTTTTTCGTATTTGTGACACCTATTAGTCTTTCATGCATTAAGTATTCTGTTAGGATTTAAGCTCATGAGGAGAGCCTAACCTAAAAGACTAGTCTATTAGGTGGGAGAGCCTCATGGCTTAAGTACCACATGGAGTTTACTATTCTACTCAATGTGGGACTCCTAACATTGCTGCCCCCTTTAAGGGCCGACGTCCAGCTTTCACTCTATCGGCACTGACCCGATGGTAGCCCTGTCTTTTTTGGCGACTTCACTCATCTATCAGTGTTCGGTAATTACCTTAATCCAGCCTATTGGTAGCCCTTTCCGTGACGCAACTCTTAATGAAAGCACCAATTGTTAAGGATTAAAATTTGTGCAGTGAACAAAAGAAAGCATAAGGAGAATAACCTAAAGAGATTTCTGGAAATTTATCATATGATGGGTAAAAAGGTGGTGGTGGTTGATTGTAAATGTAATATGGAGAATACATGTCATGGGTAAATAGCAATCTACCAAGAACACTATGGAATTAACTACTCCTAAGAAAAGTATAAACTAAGAGGATAATAAAAGAGTAAATTCTTCATTTTTCATTGATTCATTGTTGGGTGAACAAACATACTATTTAAAGAAATGAAGAAATCCTAAGATGATGATGACCACCATACAAGTGTCATCATCTAATACTATAATAACATTCTAGAAATATTATTTGATTAAATCTAAATAACTAATCATAATATTCTATCCTATCCCCTTTCTAATAAATCTCATAACAAATATAATAGCATTAACATACATCCTATCATATTCGAACTGTTAATCCTTTTTCCTTATGATTATTATTCATGGAAATCAGGATTGTTATGAGATGTTAACTCAATAGCCTGCTGTGTTTAAATTAAGTTGTGCAAAGTCATGTAACCTCATTTTCATATTTATCGTTTAACACTTATGAAGCACGGGCACGTCAAAGATGCTTTATTGATAGTTTCGGATACTTCCAACCATGTTTTGCAACATTTTGCATTGGTTTTTGAATTTTGATGCCATTATAGATGGGAATTCTTCAATAGTTAGATAAATATTAACATTTTATTATGTTTACGATGACCACACTAACTTAGCAAACATTGTTCCTCTTTTTTTAATTTAATATTTATGCTTTTATGTTAACGTTTATTTATTATATATCTTTTATCATAGCTCTATCATTCCTATATTTCTTATATTATGCCGATCCTTGTATCCATGTCAGTGTTGTGCCATATCCGTGGCACCGTTCTTCCTAATTAGCATGCTCTCATTGAAATGTGTTTACCTGTTCATCCACACCTTGTTTTACTTCCAGGTCTGGTAAGTCATCCCTTCATGATTCCTGGGCTAGCAATGTTGCCTGGTACAAAGGTCCGCTTTCTTTATTTTTAGTTAATTTTATTTTGTGCATTTTCCTTGTAGAAAGTATCTTTGTGGGATGCTCTAAAGTCTAATAGTTCTAATATATCTAAATTGTCTTCCCATAATCAGGGAATCTTCTTTCAACTGATTCATTGAAGGAAGCTTTCAATGGTGTAACTGCTGTTGTAAGTTTTAACTTATCTTGTTATAATGCCTGATAAATATTTTGCAACTAAGACTAAGATGAATCCCAAAGTTGCAGGGGTTTTACTCATTTTCTGTTTAACCCAATTACTCCAGTAAGAATCCCAAGTGCTTTGATCAAGTATTCACTTACATTTTAAGAGGAAAACTTACCTTTTATTATTATTTGAGATTTACTGTACTTTTCCACTTTTTACCATAATTGTATGAAACTAGCAAGTTTTACTGCTTAGTTGAAAAAAGGGTATTCTATTATAGTGGGAAAACTGAAAAGTTGAGATGCAAGCCTACAAGGTGTGGGTACTGGGTACTAACTTGTGACAAGGTAGGTAAAGGTGGTTGAAGCCTGGCCTCCAGGCTCCAGCAATGTTGAATTTAGGTAGATGATAAAATTTGATTGAAGGCTACATAAGATGGTGTAAGGAGGAATAAGAACCAGAAAAACAAGATAACAGATTGATAAGTGAATGTTTGTGATTGATTGGGAGACAATTTTACCAAAAGAATTGTAGTAAACATAGCTTACGAATGTCCAAATGTGTTTGACTTGGGAGAAAATTTTGTTGTTTGTGAAATATTATAGGTTTATTGTGCTGACTTGTGTTTCTTTTCTAAGATCTCTTGTGTCGGCGGTTTTGGCTCCAACTCGTACATGTACAAAATTAATGGAACTGCTAACATCAATGCAATTAGAGCAGCTGCTGAACAAGGTGCTTGAAGAATTAGCACATTCATCCTTATTATCAGCTTTTAAATTCTAACTATCATTATATTTGGTACTACTGCTGCTACTTATAGTCGAAGGGGTAAACCCATGCTGGCATCTTTCTTATGAGCTGACAACCACCACCACCACCAAGCCTTATGCAACTCCGTTGTATTGGTTACATGGACCAAATATTCCTTTGAGCTTATTAAAGAAACAAAAATTGGAAGAAAAATATTTTACGATTAATAACTACTAAACTCCTGTTGAAATGCATAAACCCTTTTAAAGATTAAATAAATAGTAATTTGCATGTTAATATTAAACTTCTTGACATTTCACTGAGAATATCTTAATACTTGATAGTATAGTATCAGAACTTCCCCTCTATAGGGGTGTAAGAGATCATTATGAATGACACAGCATTATTATAACGATATTTAATCTACCACAAGCATAAGACAGCATTAGCAGTTTAATGCCACTTCATTGCAGTCAAGGATATGGATATATGCTAGTCTTTGCGAAGCATACTAGGCTTCAATATTATGAAAAGAAGACAATTGTGGTTTTGCCGTATCACCATTTGAAGTACAAAATTGTAAACTAGTTAAGTCATGAGACTCTCCCAAGTCCCACCTAATAGACTAGTCTTTTGGGTTAGACTCTCCTCATGTGCTTAAGTCCTAACAATTTATTTTTACCAGAATCAATATATCAGCTCATCTACTTACCCGTGTCACTGTTGCAGTGCAAGAGCTAGCAGCAATCACCAAGTCTGTTTTACCCCGGATAGATTTCTAGTCAGTAGCCACCCTTCTTAGCCCAAGCACAGTCATTAGGTAGTTATTTTTAAAAAAGAAACAAGAGAGTGTACGCATCTCTCTCTCTCTATACGTATGTGTATATATATATATATATATATATATATTTCTTGATTGAATTCTCCGTACAATATGTATTTATACTCTAAGCAGCTTTAAGGGACTAAAGTGACTAAATTTCAGGGACCTAATTATGTTTTACTATCGTTCAGGGACTAAAATGACTGACAGTTGTCACAGTAAAAAACTAAATTGCTTTATGTGTAATGTTAGGGACCAAATTGACTGATTGTTCTCATTTTGGAACCAAATTGATAATTTACTCATTAGTTATTGTCTCTTCTATAGTATTTTGGCACTTAGTGTTCTTTGTTGATTTTACCATGGTCCTACAGGTGTCAAAAGATTTGTGTATATCTCTGCTGCTGACTTTGGTGTAATAAATTACTTACTGCAAGGGTATTATGAAGGAAAGGTAAGTTGTCCCACTCTTTGCTGTTAAGGATATTTTGAGGAATGAATCACCAGTTGATGAAATCTGGCAGGAAATTTAATTCTAAAACTTTGCTGAAAAATGTTAGAAATTTAGGATCATTGCCTATGTGATGGAGAAGTATCAACAATTTTCTTAATGTTTATTGTCTTTTAATTTTGTGTTCGTTTTAAGTCATTTAAAAAAAAACACTGGTTTCAGTGGTTGGCTTTCTCTCTTTTGTTGCTGCTACTATTTATGCTTTACTTCTTAAGTCATTAATTTATGATATTCTATATTCCACCTCTCTTTTTCCCTCTATCTGGAACGAAATACTTAAGAAGTACACTCACTTCTATTTCTATTTTCTACAGAAGAGAAAAGTAGTTATGTACACTTGATTTTGAGATATTTCCATTTTAATTTCATGGAAGTTATATGTCATGTCTTATTTATGTAGAGAGCTGCTGAAACAGAGCTTCTTACCAAGTTTCCTCATGGAGGTATGTATTAAGTCTCCTAACATATTCTACAATGTCTGTAATCAATGTGTGGGGTATGTAAAGTATGAATAAGATCGTTGGAACACTTTGAAAATCTGTTAAAATTTTATCTTCAATCTGGTAATCTATTTGCTACACTGATGGTTCATGATTTGGGCCATGCCTTTTTACAGGAATAATTCTGAGGCCGGGTTTTATTTATGGGACTCGAAGTGTTGGGAGTGCAAAGATACCACTTGGTGTAATTGGATATCCATTGGAGATGGTAATTTCACGTGCTTCTCTAGTATGGCATGGACCTTTCATTTTCAATCGTGATGTGTAAATATTTTTCCTCCTTTGTCATTAATAAATTTGTATATCACATGAATACAGAATATGCTACTTTGTGCAAGGTTTTCCCCATCCTTGCACTCATGTTTATTAGTAATTCATTATGGTTTCTCTCATTCAGTTACAATTGTCTAAACCGTACACCATTTTGTTGATTGAGTTTTTTGGGTGTAGGCATTCTAAAATTGAAGTTTGAATTCCTCTTTCTTACGATCAAAGTTTGATTTTTCTTTGGTAATTCATATGTTTGCATAGCACATTTTACCCGTCACACAAGTTTTAACTAATGCTTAAAAATGCTTTACTTATCTTGAATATCAGGTTAAGAATTTTCTCGCTTCCTTTGTTTTTGACTGTGCTATTCATTCTGAGTGTTGCAGGTTCTCCAATATGCTAAACCATTGAGCCAGATACCACTTGTTGGGCCTTTATTGACACCTCCTGTCAAGGTTACTGCGGTGGCAAAAGTTGCTGTAAGAGCTGCTACTGATCCTGTTTTCCCTCCTGGGGTACTTGATGTCTATGGAATACAACGTTATAGTCACCCTAAGTCAAAGTAGAATTCTTTTCCATTTTTGTTTTCTGGGTAAATCTGATATGGAGCAATTCTTTGCCTCTGAAAATCTGTTTACTATTGCTAAACGGAGAGTATTTCTCCATGCCATTTCTTTAATAGAATAATATCTAAAAGTGGAGAAGAGATCCACTTATTTCAAGAGTAGGTAGAAAAAACTATTTCATATCTTAGTCATCCATTCTAGAGAAATAAATTTAATGGTTAAGATTCAATCACTACTTCAAACCATTGAATTTCCCCAGAATGAATGGTTAATATGTGAAGTAGTTTTTTTCTACTTACTCTTGTTGTCAGTGGATCCCTTCCTCTAAAAGTGTGTGATGTAATCATTGATTGTTCCTAGATTTCAATATGATGAACTCTGGTGCCTGATGTAATTACCCACGTTGTCTGGTCGATGTATAATCGAACAAGGTTTTGTTACAAGACTTTCAAGGGAAATAAAATATGTTCCATGTATTGCATAACTTTGTTTAGCCAAATTCCTTAAATTCAACTATTTTCACTGTGCAAAGAGGGTTGCATTCGTATGATTGTATGCCTGTAAAATAAATAGGTATTTGATTGAGAGTTAGAATTTAGAGACGAATGTTTCGTTATTAAATTTTATTTACGATAAATATTATGATGTTATTTGACCCATATAATCAACCTCATAGTGAGAATAATGTTTCATTGTTGGTATCTGAAGTAAACAAGAGTAGGTCAGAAAATGAATGGTATCAATTTTTTTTTAAAGAATATTGAATTTGATTAGTCCAGAATCCAGAGGCCTGATTTATTTATTTAACTAAGTTCAAGAAAGCCTTGTATCTGTTAATGGGGTGAAAAAGAAAAGAGAGGAGCCAAAAAGCAAGGCCTAATTTGTTTGACAAATGAAGCATGCATCATGTGAGGTTGACGAATCCAAACCTTGCTAGCTTTGAGCGTGTAAGAGCATATTGAGCTCAAAGCACACGAATAGAAGAAAAAGAAAGTAAAAATAAACAAAATCTCAATTAACGGCTTTTGCTTTTCAACATTTTCTCCTCACTAATAAAACAGTTTAATATAATCACTTTTCCCCTCAAATAAAATGGTTGTCTTTGTGGATAGGGGCATTGAGCAATGAGCATTGACTTTTGTGAATGTAGTTGTAGGAAGTAGCATAGTAGGGTCCCTCCAAAAGAAGACAATGATTCTATTAACGAGGAGAGGAGCCATATAAAGAGAGAAGAGAGGGTTTTGGTACTTGCTTTTTGGCTTTTGAAGACAAGAGCAGTGACACACAAATAACACACCTTTGACAATTTAGGTGGTCCTTTCTCTTTGTTTTATGCATGTGGCACCCCACCACTGTTTTATTTAGTGTTTGTGTGGAATATAATGTCATGTCATCACTCATTTGTTAAGTGTTTTTCATTTTCAGACCCCTTAGAATCCAAAGCTTAGATTCCTTGGATAGTAATAAAAGTCAACGACTTGTTCTGTTTTTTTCACTTCTAACAAGTTTCAACCCTCTAGTGTGTGTGTATGTGTTCTCATGCTTCAACTAGAAAAGTGTCAACTCTTACCAACGAAGCTTCCTACCTCACTTCCTACTCTTTCATCTTGCTTTCCATTTTTCCACCCCTACTTTTTTGGATTTCCTGCATTGCAGTTCCTCCTATTTAAAACATACATTCTCTTATCAATTTATTTAGCTATTGTGTTTTCTGTTATTTTCTATTCCACTCTACAAGGCACCACTTCCAGCACTATCAGGTTTGTTCATTAGCTTATCTTGCTTCCATAAATTAGTGTGTTTCCATCTTTTGTTAATTTCAAATTGAATGGTGTGAAAGAGGGTACCATATGTTTCTGCTAGAATAGTGTTCAATTGCTTGCAAGAATGCATCAAAAGTTGCAATTTTTCTATTGATCAAATATCAGGGAAGAAGAGTATATAATGTGAGTTAAGGAGTTGGGGAAGGAAGCCAAAAGTCTTGATTTTTTTTATTCAAGCCACTCCTTCAATGACATATAATTTTGTTTTTTTGGTACAATTTGGTATTGTACACCCCTAAGATTGGTAGAGTCTTTGAAAATGAAATGTTCCTTGTGTGATAACATCTTATTCCTTTGTTGCTGCAGTTGTTAACAATTTCAATGGAACGAAATGATGATGGGCATGGTCAAAGTTTGAAGAGAAAGTCACCAGAAAATGGAAATCATGAACTCCTCAACAACTTTTCTCTGGATGACCTTAATGAAGATCTCTTTGAAAGGGTACTTTCATGGCTGCCAACTTCCACATTCTTTCGCCTTACTTCTGTGTGCAAAAGGTGGAAATCTGTTGCTGCCTCTTCAAGTTTCAAACTTGCTTGCTCTCACATTCCTTCAAGGGAACCTTGGTTTCTAATGGTTGCTCCTAATCTTAATCAATCAATTATATTTGACTCTGCTGAAAGCACTTGGAAAAGGCTCAATCACCCTCCTCTTCTGCATGAAGAGTCTAACCAAAGTTTCATGCCGGTTGCAGCCTCCGGCGGCTTGATTTGCCACCGTAAATTATCTGGAAACTTCATTGTTTCCAATCCTGTGACAGGATCCTGTAGTGAACTCCCTCCACTGAATTTTGCCTCACAGCACCAACCTCTCAATGCCATAGTGATGAGCACTGTTTCCAAAGACCAACTCTCATACAAAATTGTGTTAGTCTTTGGTGAACTTCCAAATCTTTGGTTTAATGTCTACAATGCAAGCTCCGGCTGTTGGGAAGATGTGGTCGCAATGAAGAGAAACGTCGACGACGATTCAGTGGAAAATGATTCAACTGATGACAATGCTGTATACTTCCTCAGCAAGGCTGGAACTGTGGTTGTAAGCAACATGCAAAGAAGTCCATCAAAGCAATATTCATCAGTTATTACTACTAACAAAGATGGCGAAGAAGTCATCTTTTTTCTCAGCTCCTCGGCCAAACTGATAGCTTGCAATTTGACAAGCAAGTGCTTCTTTGAATATCCTAGGTTGTTGCCTGTTCTCAGTGAGTATTCCATTGATGTTGTGGAGTGCAACGGCGAGATGCTAGTTGTTTTGTTATCGGAATTTTTCGAAACCGCGAGTTTAAGGGTCTGGAAATATGATGAGGCTAACAGAGGGTGGAACCAGATTGCTGCAATGCCAGCAGCAATGTCTCATGAGTGGCATGGAAAGAAAGCAGATATTAACTGTGTTGGGTCTGGTAGCCAGATATTCATATGCTTGAACTCCACTGAGCTATGTACTTATGTTCTGTGTGATTTGGTTACAAACAAGTGGTTTGAATTGCCAAAATGTTGCATAAATGGCCAAGTCATGGACTTCATGTCTGCATTTTCATTTGAGCCAAGGATAGAGGCTTCTGTATGACAGAAAAATGGCCAGGCCTGGTATCTTGGCAGCTATTTCTACTTTATTTTTCTGTTATCTTAAGTCAATTTTTACGAGATTATTTCCTTGCATAAAATGTGAGAGATACCCTTGATAGTACAAGAAAAAACTCAAAATATCTTTTCATTTGTAATTGGGCTTGAATTGTTTAAGCAAGATAGGTAGCTAGTGGATCAGATGGAAAATAACTAAATGGTTAATTACTGACTGAGATACTGTAATTTTCTTCATTGATTGTTAGATTTACACTGTTTTCTGTGTGTTATTAACTATTATCAATAAATGACCTTGTTGGTGATTCTTTTCCCTTGGGCATTTATTTATATTTTTGGTTTTTCCTCTGATTTAGTGGGTAAAGTCAAGGTTATCAAACTCTAGAATATCAGTTTATATCTCTCAACAATATTATTTAAGTAATCAAACATGAGTTGAAAACAACAATTTAATACTTACCCCTAAGAGTTGTTATATATTTAGTTTTGCTCTTAAGTTAATAAAATCAAACAAAATAATAAAAAGTATAAAATTAGATTCATAAATCAATTGTAATCTGGTTAGTAAATTACTTGTGTTAAGGGGTGATTGCGTAAGAGAGAGGGTATATATAACTTTTGGAATAAAAGTAAAAAACACTTGTGTGACTTGCTCAGAAATCAACTGAAAAAGAAGAGAAGTGAAACTGAGGAATGGGCAAAAGAGAGAAATATTGATTGTATGTCACGAACCTTGTGACATAAAAGACAAAATTTTAATGAATTGTATAGGATTTGAATCAGAGTAAACCAAAAAGCAAGGATAGCAAATTAAATTTTACAGTCCACTTTAACTTTAACATATGATCCTGACAGTATCAATATTGGTGTAAGCTCACCTCAACAATGAATATTTCTTACAAAATCATAAAGAAATTGAATGTCACAAATAACACAACAAAGATGTTACATTTCACTAGGGTCCATGTGACTAATAAGGGTGTTACTAAAGTAGCACTATTCTGATTTTAAAATGATGTTTATATAATTAATGTTGTTGCAAGTTTCATATTTATGTGATGGAGAAAGAGGCCAAGAGGGTATAGGAATATAAAAGTGGGTTCATTGGACCAGCACACCGGGAGCGGCAGATGCATTGTCCAATTCTGATAAAATGACGTCAGCTTGCAAGAAAGGCCCAATTGGAAGAGGGAAAAGTTGGTTGGTTGGTGGCTAGGGATAGCAATTGGTACTCACATCCATGGGTATTCGAAAAAAATATCTATAATGGGTTGGGATTGAGTCTGTGTTTTTGGACCCATATAATATGGAAGCCGAGATCTGAAGGGTATGGGTCCGAGCAATAAGGTACTCAGACCCATGGGTACTTGGACATGTTATTCCTTCCTATATATGGAAGGAGATCTAGTCACTCTAGGAGTAAGTTTAAACAACTTACTCCACATCTCAGCCACAAATTCTAGGAAAATATAATAGTTTGAATTAGTGAATAGATTTATACCATTAGATTTCCCTAGAATTGACAGTCACATATGTGGATCCCTATATATATATATATTGTTTATGCATAACGTTATATTGTTAATTCGTAAATATAATTGATATGTTGTTAAAAAATAGTATTTAAGTAGTGATGTATTGTTATGTTGTTAATTGATATGTGTAATATAATATTATGTTGATTAAATAATTCTTATTAATCAATTTTACTTATAATGTTAAAGTAGAAAATTTAAAATGTGTTTAAAATTTTAAATTATTTTTTATAATTATTTAAATAACATATGAGAGTGTAATAAACAATTACATATTTACATAAATTATTGGAATTTTTTTAATGTTTTTAATTTGTGAGTACTTGTACATCAACTGAGTACTCAATGATCTATGGGTAGCAGATCCAACAGGTATCAATATGGGTTTGGGTGGATCTGAGTAAAAAAAGCAACAAGATGAATACGGATAATGCACTACCTAGAACCGATCACACCCATTTGGATCCCTGGTGGTGGCCGATTAAAACATAACGAAACAGTGGTGGTCCATGCTCAGTTATAACTGAAAGTGACCTAACAAACACAGGCAAATTACAATTTAATCTTCTCAACACAGGACATTTACTCAGTGGAGACCACATTATTATTATTATAAGAATTGATTTGCATTTATAGGCAAATTACAATGTTTGATTGGAGCCTGGAAGCTGAGGCATGGTGGCATTGGCAGTAACTGCAGTGTGTAACAAAAAAACAACGAGGCGTTGGATTTGAGTTGTCACATCATCACCGTCAGGGCCTGTAGTTGGGTGTTGGTGTGAATAGAATCGGAACAATGAAAGTGGCTGCGTCAATGTCAATGTCATTCGTTAAAACCTTATCCTCTCCCCTTTTACACCTTTGATTATGTCATAACAATTGTGGCCAATCCTTTCACTTTCATTCCTCTTTTATTATTGTATTCAGTTTATTTTGTTAGGAGAAAGTAAAACCAGTTTTGTTGTTAGAATCTTCAATTTGATTATGACAGTAAATAATTTTTACATCACACCTTGGACAAATTCATGATTATAATAAGTATTGGAAGAGCAATTCATGAACCCAACTTGTTCAATACCTGTTCCTAGATGGAATATGCTCTTCTTGCTTTAGTGTCATGTTTCTAGTAGAGTCAATACATACAGGATGTTAAACATGTTTCAGTAATAACTTTGGGAGATACTTTTTTACGGTGCAGCGAAACTGATCATTGGGCAGTGTTGACCACAAACAATCAAATAAAGTGTATAGAATAAATAGAAGAGAAGAAACATGAAAATTTATTAACGGGACTTAACCAATTATGCTTACGTTCTCGGTAGCGCGTTTAGCGGCTATCAAAATATTATTAGAAATTAGAAAATAAGGATTACCTTAGCACACTCATTATTTCTATTTGGTGCTTATACCTAGTGGACATTGTAATAAGAGACTTGAGTCCAATATATAACATTGACTACTCTCCTCTATTTCAATACTAGATAATATGAGACTAATACTCATGCATTTACTACACATCTTAATCACACCTATTGTCAATATGACATGGTGAAACCAACACTCAGAAGAATCCATTTAAAGCAGGTAATAAAATGGTAACAAACATAGGTTTCTGCTGTTTGCCAAAACAGAGAAAAGTCCAACATTTATTTTGTACACTATAGTCCAAAATATTTTAAAGGCCCTATGCTATCCCCACCCTACCTATTTATAACGCTCATGAGGCCATTCAGGAGGACCAGAAGTTTGTTCTGATCACTACCTGCCTCTGCAGTGTCTTGTACTTTCTCCCTCAGAAATCAGAATTTTAGTAGTAGAAAGAAAAACCCATGTTTCTACCAACATATCACCTCCTTTCTCAATTATATAAACATCAAAGTTCATACAAAACCAGACATAGATGAGAAGTTGAACCCCTTCAAAGCAAGAAGCAAAAGGAGAAATGGTATTATATAATCTCAGTAGTAACTAAGCTTGAAGAAAAGAAGACCATAACCACATCTAAAACAAAAGACACTATGTACCCAAAAGCCCATGGTGATGTATGTAAGACACATCAATCTACACAACATCCAAAACAACATAAAAAACAAGTTAGGAGGAGGCTTCACACTAGCAGGCCTTATCAAGAAAGGCTTCTGAATATGGCAGAAGCTAGGAGGGAAATTGTCACTGCCTTGAAATATCATAGAGCATCTATGAAACAAGCCACTGAACAGAAGCAGCAACAACAACAACAAGCTCAGGAAGAGCATCAAAGGCCATCAGTATCACTCCAATCTTCTCAGCAACCAAGTTTTGAGCAAGATGGAAGATACAAGTCTAGGAGAAATCCTAGAATTTACCCTTCATGCACACAGAATTTTCCAAATTGCATGGATGGGTTTTCACATTCATACTCACCTCATCTTTCTTCCTTAATTCCAAATTCTAACACCTACCCTTCAGCTTCCCCACATGCTCCACCACCCCTTATGGCTGATAACCACAATTTCATACTTCCAAATAAGACTCTGGGTCTGAACCTCAATTTTCATGATTTCAATAACTTAGATGCTACAACTCACCTCAATAACTCATCATTATCCTCATACTCATCTTCTCCTCCACTTTCTGTTGGGACTGATCAGGATGTTCCTTCAGCACAGGGAGAAGTAGAAGGGTCTTCTTCACTGGTGAGTTCTATTCAATCATGTAGTACAACCTATGTTGCTGGAGGATTACACACAGCCATGGATGATGAGGGTATGGCTGAGATAAGATCATTAGGAGAGCAATATCAAATAGAGTGGAATGACACTATGAATTTTGTCAAATCAGCTTGTTGGTTCAAATTCTTGAAAAAAATGGAGCATGGAGCACCTGAAACCAAGACTGAAGGTGATGGTGCACACTATAGTTTTGAAGAAATTGTGGAGTTTCCTGCATGGTTGGATGCAAATGAGAGCTGCTTAGAGCATTGCTCTGAGAATTATTTCCAAGATTCTACTTTACCTTTGTAAGTTCAACATAAGTCTCATTTTTTCTTAAAAAATGAATTTTTTAAAGAGGTGCTTTTTGTTGGTACTTGTTATTATGTTAAGGATAAGGGATTGGAAAGTTGGGAGTTTTTTATAGTCTTGTCACAGAGAGAGGGAAGTTTAATTATGTATGTGTTTGGATCAGATTCACAAAACACAAATAATCAGATTATTAGATACTGAAATAATCTTAATGTTCAATCTCAACAACATGATACAAATGCTATAATAAGATTTCAACAAATGATTTGAAATAAACACCATGGGTCTTATCTTTTTGCTACACTGCAAACTTTTGCATCTTTTCTCCTCAACAAAATCAGAAGATATAGAACTGAATTTTCAATTCTTCTGGGACAATTTTATATGTATCTTTATATTTTTCTTCTTTGGGATCATTAAGTTTCCCAATGATACTTAAATTGTGATGTAAATTAGTTAACAGCAGATAAAGTTCAACTACAGTATAATTGAATACTAGTGATTTCCCTGGCTGGTTTCAAGTATATATTGTTAAAGTTGGTTTTGGAGCATAAGCCAAGAGCCAAAAGTTGTCGTAGTTTTTCCTTTCTCTATTCTTTTTTGAGTATGAATATTTCTTTCTTTGGTCATCTCAAATTCTCAATCTAAACTCGAGTATAGAATTATACACCTCAAAAGCAATCTTCTGGCATGGTCCATATTTTGTTGTGTATGTTTCTTTCCTTGTGGGTTTCTACTGTGAGGCCTAGTGGAACAGAGAATCTGGCCCAGTGGAGTTTGGATGCACCCTCTGGGCAATGTAAAGTTGAAAAGTAAAATAGTTAGATAAACATTAATTAACAATTCTGAAAAATATTATTATAGGTGAAAGGGTAAGGAAAGGTATAGAGAATTGTTAATTTAAAATGGTAATTTATAATAAACTATTATGATGTAGTTTAATTTATATAGTCGACATGAGATTAAAACTTGGTTATTATGTGTAATTTCATCTCCTAAAAACTTTTTTCTTCTGATTTTTGCTTTCTCCACTTGAAAAATCTAATTCTTTTCTATGTTAATTGTGGCTGAAAAAATCCATTTAGTTTTGGCTTTGGACTTTTTAAGAGTATAGACACTAAATATGCTAATAGTCCTTTTTCTTCTTCTTTCTGTACAGTATGGACATTGGAGATTTTGGAGGCATGGATGAGGATTGGTTATCGTGATCAACAAGGATTAATTATTTTAGTTACACCAAATATTTAGCTTCTCTCTTATTATATTTTGTTCAGTTACAAGGGTTTGGGACACTATTTTATTATAATCCCTCACCCTCTCCCCCTTTTTGGAAAATAAATAAGGCTTGCAAAATATCTCAAGAGAATTAGTAATATGAAACAACATTTTTCTCAAATTGCGCTCAATTTCCACAATATTGAACAATATGCGATATCGATGCATGCATTTCACTCTCGTTCATTTAAATTGCTAGTAAAAGTTATATATTAATTTTTTTTACCAGAGTGAAAAAAGGAGAAAAGACAAGGATGAATGTGGTTGTTCTCTTTGGTCTGAGAAACTCTTAATTGGTCCAGGATTTTCTCATCATTTGTCGTTAGATTAATAATAATTTTACATATGACATAATATAATTAAAAAGGAAGAGATCAAATGAAGGAATGATTATTTTAACAAAGAGAACTAACCTACACGACATGGGAAATGAATTTTTTCAAGTTATTTTTTAAAGATCGGATTAATAAAATGAAAAAAAAACGAACACTTAGAGTATTTGTTCCCTGAATTAAATATGCGGTTGAGAGCCAAAAGTCAAGTAGAACACTTGAGAGGATTAATGATCTTGTTGTCTGAAACAAATGTGAAAACAAGAAAATAGTTAGATATAAATAAATCTACGAGTGTCATATAAAAATATATATAAATTGGAAGAGAGTGGAACTAAGATTTGAAAGAATACAAAGTACAATAAAACATTAGTTCCCTATACTATTTGGATACGACATCTTTTGTCTTCTAATATTTATCACTTCATATGATATAAGATATGATTAGTCAGAAAATATTTAATAATAAATTTTTAATTTAAATATATTTTTTCAATCAATCATAACTAATGATACATAGAATAATCGTGTATGCTCTCCTTATTCCTTATCTATAACTAGTTATTATGCTAATATGTATAAAGAATAAAGAATAAATAAGAGGGAACACTTGATACCAGTGAATGCTTGTTCATTTATTATTTTAGCTGTTATAACATAATCATAAATCGCAAACATTCTCCCAATCAATCATTTACTAAATTAGTGTTAGTTATATCTAAAGGAAATACTTTTGTACTTAAACTTCCTTCTTGAAGTAGGGTTGTTTTGAAAAGAAATCTCCTTTATATACGTATTATTTGAATTAACACTGTAAATTATTTTCAAGTACATAATAATCTTGAGCTAGATAAGTTGACATTTTTTCACCATTTGGTGTGTTATTTGACATCTATCAATATATTTCCAGAATTTTTAAAAAGTAAATCAATAAATAATAAAAAAACAATAAATTTTATTTAGTTTAACATAAATACTTCTCATGTTTAATAAGTAACAGGGAGTACCTATATCAACTCATGCACTAAATCTGAAGTTAATTATATTTTTAGCTAATTCTCCAACAAATCTCTATATTCCAAACTAATGTTGAAGAATTTATTTATCCATTAACAAAGATTATGGTATATATATATTCTAAGTTTTTTCCCTCTAACCTTGTTGGCAGAAAAAGGAAGCTCAGAAACACGAGAGATATCACGTCATTAGTAAGAAGCAAAATGTATTCAAAATTGTTGTGGTTGTGGTGCGTGACTTTGATAGTTTTGTCTTCCTGCAGCGCATGGTGACACATATCATGGCTTCTCATTATTCATAACACCATCCACCGTATTCTCTGCTAACCAAATTCTTGCACCTACCATCATTTAAGCCTCCAAAACATGTAATATGATTATTTTTAATAAAATAGTTATAGTTAAATATTATAATTTTTACTTTTTTTTATTGTAAATGGAAATTGTGTTTGAGAAACAGAAGTTACTTAAAATCGGAGGAATTTTTTTGAAAAGATAATTCGTAACTTCAGGTGAAAAGTTTTGAAAAAAATATCATGACTATTATCCCCAACTTCTAAAAACTTAAAATCAGTAAATTTGGAAAAAGTTGCACGAAACAAGTATATAACAATATAACTAGTCAAACTATATTGTAAATTTTCCGTTTTTCGAGTGAAGAACTGGTTAACTGGTACTGCAATGCTTCACTTTTGTGTCCAATCAGTAAAGACATTAATATATCTAAACTAGCAAGTTGGGTCTTCTGTAATTCATAATTTGTACTTGACAGTTGACCAATAAATAGGTGGTTGAGATGGCATTTATAACGTGTATAGTGAAACCACCAAACTTTAATAATTATATTTTTTCTTTCTATTTTACCATTTAAAATTATATCAATCTGTTTCCAAATTAATTTAGGCAGTTGAGGCAGAGCTTTAAGGTAGCCTTTACTAAAGAGCATAACTATTAGGAAAAGTTTAAGGAGCACATGGTATTCCACATGAGTCCATTCGATTAGGCAAATCTCTCATGTTATATGGGATGACGATGAGAAATCGATTCAGTATTTATAAATTAAATGAGTTGAACTTGAATTAAAAATTAAGTTTGCTAAATAAACAAACTCAACTTGAGTCAAATACAATTTGATTGGGAGTCATAAGGTGGTCTGATAGTGAAGAGAGCGGTCGTAAGGAATGGAGTGCAGGAGGTTGTAGGTTTGAGTTCCACCATCAACAAAAATGGGAGTTATAAAGGGTGGTTTGATGGTAGGGTGTAGGAAGTTGAGGGTAGAGTCTCACCACAACAAAATACTAACATATTAACAATTGCCAATAAACAAAATACAATTTGATTTATTTTATCTTTAACTTTATATATTACATAAATAATCATTCGAGGAGACAAACTTGATGAATGAAGCTAATAAATTGAACTAAACACTTCATGGATTTCTTGATGAACCAAACTAATTCAAGTTAATGAATTGAATCGAACAGTTCGCAAACTTCAATAAAACTAAATTCAACTTAGAAACATAACTTATTTTGAACTTGAGTCTAGATTCGAACCGAGTAAATCCTTATCATATTTGAGCTATAATAAAACTCAATTCTGTTAACTAATAGTCTTGAGTGTGCCAAAAGAGTGTGTCCGTACTATAATTCCTCAATCATGTTGCTAATTTCTCTTTGTTAAATAAGATGGAACATAAAAAGGATTTTGTTCCGTATTTGATGTACTTTTATAAAGAGAATATAATATGATAAGAAGATCAAAATGAAAAATATTTGAAGTCCATTAAATGGGGTGAAATCATGTTTGACTCTGTTATGTGCATGCAGCATGCATACCTAAAAGACAAGTAATGCAAATTAAAACATGCGAAGAGTCATGTAGCATTGGCTATAAGTAAATAATCCATTAACTTTTTAATATCAAACTCTAAATAAAGAAACATAGAAACAAGCACACACACACAAACTGTATGCCTTTCAGTAACAGTATCCAATTTCAACCCAGGAAAATAATTAAAAACAGATATAAAATCTAAAGACCAATTAACTAAGTAGTACCATTATTGATCACAATCTTGAAACATAGCTTTCTTGTAGCTGACTCAATAATAATAGTGCTTTCACCTTTTCATGTTCCAGTCTAGTTCCTTTTTGTTAAGTGAGAGACACAGGGTATGTGTTGATGCAGTCAAGCCAAGGGTTGTTCCTAGAACCCTTTGTAGCTCTACGCATGGCACGCCAAACAACACTGTTACACTTGAATCCAGAACCAAAAGCCAGTTGCCAAATACGGTCACCTTTTTTCACTCTTTCCTTAGCTTCCAAGTAAGCAAGTTCATACCAAATGCTACTGCTAGAAGTGTTGCCAAAACGGTGCAATGTCATTCTAGAAGCCTCCATGTTTCTGTCACTCAATTCTAAGTTCCTTTGAAGCTCATCAAGTATTGGCTTGCTTGCAGCATGCACACAAAAGTGCTCAAAAGCTAGTTTGTAGTCAGGGATGTATGGCTTTTTTGATGATGCTAAATTGTTGCCATCAGATTTTTTGTTACTACCAAATAAGTGCCTCCACCCCAAAGTGCCAAAAAATAGGAGCTGCTCAGAAAAGGGTAGGACTAAAGGTCCTAGTGTGGTGATGTTGGTTTTGAGAGCATCACCACCAATTTCAATCAAGTCTTTGCTGATCTTTAGTCCCTTGAATTTTTGATCATCTTCCTCTTGATACACACACCTGTTGTTTTATGTAGTACATGTATTATGATGATGAAATTCATTAGAACATTATTATCATAAAAAACTAAAGTACTAAACTAATTAGACCATGCAAACAACAAACGAACAGAGAAAACGGTTGCACAGTTGAAACTAAATGTGAACCAAGAAAAAGCACTAGCGGGTAGGGTATTTAAGAGCATTTAATGAGCTTGTTTATTTCGGGTGTTTATTGATACATTCACAGGCCCACATGAAAGTTTAGTCACATGTGAGTAGATCAATTCAGAGCAGCACATGGTATTTATAGGTCTTAAAACAGATTGTGGTTCTATGTAGTATGTAGCCACCCTTGCCAGGATTTTACGAGAGTAATAAAAGTCACAATTTTGATGTTCCAATTCACAGTAAGTAACAAATTATACCATCTCCTTTGAAAATGAAAAATAATAAGAAAGCTAAATTGTGGTACATCATTTCTTTTAGAGAAAAGAAACGTGTCTACTTTAAGTGTCATTCATAAATATAAAAATAACATTTTCGGTACATATATGAGTATATGACCCACCACAAATCCATAAACAAGTTCATAGTATAAATTAATTATTTTATTTATTATGAAGAAATAAAATTAAGAAATGATTATATAAATTAAAAAGATAATATAGTGGGTAAACTATCAGGAGTCAATATGTGAAACAGATATGTAAGTAAGGGGTTGTGAAAAAATGAGGGACACAAAGTGTATAAAAAACTTCAATTAGGAGGATGGTAGCAAATTTTATAGAGTGATAGCTTAGACTTAATTTTCTAGTTTCTCCTTTGGAATTATGTGCTTATAAGGAATTATTCCTAGAAGGCCTACTGTTCATGTAACTATTTTATGAGAAAACGGAACACCCACTATAGATTTCATAACTATAGAACATTATTATGTAACATATCATCTGATTTCAAGCTTAACTTTAAATCTAGTAAACCAAAAAGAGAATCAAAATTAGAAGCTGCATTAGCAAAAACAAACCTGAAACTACGGTCATCAGCACCCTTATGAGTCCGAACAATATGCTCAAGACGATATTTGCCACGGCTATAATCACGACGACGGTTTGAAAGCAAAAGAGCAGAACAACCCATACGAAAAAAACAGTTAGGAATAAGCATAGACCTTTCTTTCCCTTGGTACCAGTTAAACCCTACCATCTCAGTACTCACAACAACAGCATAGTTATTAGGGTTAGATTGAAGAATATCCCTAGCCAAATCTACAGCAATGATACCAGCACTACAACCCATGCCTCCAAGATTGTAACTCAATATGTTACCCCTCATTTTATAATGGTTTATTATCATTGCTGATAGTGATGGTGTTGGGTTGAAGATGCTGCAGTTCACAACTAACACTCCTATATCTTTTGGACGAATTCTTGTTTTTTCAAAGAGTTCATCTAATGCTCCAAACATTACCATTGATGCTTCAGCACGACCTTCTTTCATTGTTGCTGTGTTTTCAGTTGATGATATTACTGCCTTTGGGATATAGGTCTCGTCCCCTATTCCTGAAGACATTAGGATTCTTTTTTGAAACTCCAAACTTCCTTCTTCGAATTTCCCTGATTTTCTTGCTACCTCTATGAACTGCTCCCTTGATACCTGAGTAATTAATAAGAAAAACTAAACACACTCACCCAAGTCCTAAGAGAGAAAAACATTGTTCATCAAAGAATAATGTTTCTATCTAAATGTCAAAACCAGAATAAGTGTAAAAAATGGGTGAGATAGACTCTTGATGAGACAAATTTGTGTAACATGATTTGACTTGTGTTTGTAGATTTTCAATTCAGAAATAAAAGGGCAAGTCTATGTTCAAAATCTAGATACAACATCTCTCGATCTATCTTTTACATAATATCTTAATACAAATTTTTTATGGAAAAAATGAAACACTTAAATGTCCAAATTTAGTAGTAAATTCATTATTTTTTATGAAGATTTTCTACCTTTAATTCCTTAATCTAAGTATAGATTAGCAAGATATTTTTCTACTTACTATCAAACTAGCAAATAATAAACTAATCCAACCATATGCATCATATAGTAAGTTTTTGTTTTTACCTTGAGTTCATCTTCAGGTCGATAGCATGCATAATCAATGAGATAAATAGGACGTGGCCTTGACATGAAATACACAGAGAAAGTGAAAACAAAGACACCAAATGAAGTCAAGACAGTAGCAAGGTCATAACTTGCATCTTGCCACAACTTCTTCCACAGATCTTCTTTGCTGAGACTACCAACCTCAGCACTGAACACCACAAGAAGAAGTGGTATAGTGAGCAAGTAAATGCCATGGTTTATGAGATAATGGTAACCCAACTTCACATACTTAAGGTTCACTGATTGAAGAAAATCTGGCAAGCGCCTCCTCACCCTTACTGAGAATGTCATTGACCCTGCATTGGGTCCAGTTGACTCAATCCCTCTATTCACTATCTCAGTTGAAAACAGATCTCTTTCACTAGCCATGGTGGAAGAGATAACTATGAATATTATTATGTGATGAGGGATTAGGATTATATCATGTGTATATATTTATAACAATTTTGAGTGCACAAATGGTGGGTGGAAGATAGTTAATGTTGCCACCTAATTGATGTTTGTGTAGTTGAGACCTTCAACAGCCTTAAATTTCTTCATTCAATGTAAGTGGGTGCCTGGGTTCAAAGTTCTACACAATAGGAAGTACCATCCATTTTTTTTCTTTTTCTTCTCGATCGGTCCTTATATTGTAAAGAAAAGTTTTGTGTATATCCATATCGATCTACTTGCTATATCATTTGGTTCTCTTCTTTTTAAGATTTGTAAAATAAATTGTAAAAAAAATATAAATCTCTCCACTCATCCACCAAACAATCTTCTATTGAATATATAAAGTATGTTTTGAATGTTTTTTTTATAGTTTTTATATTTCCAAAGTAATTGTACATTTATTTCTTTTTTTCAATTTAATATTTGCTCTTTTTAATTTGGGGAGGACTCTTATAAGAGATATATTATGAGGATATAGCAAACCTCGTTTAAATTAAATATGTATGATGTTAATCAATGCTCTTCCGACAGTTGATGTCTAAAAAGAAAAGAAAATATTTTGAAAATTACAACCTTTATGTTTTCAACTTAATAAATTAATTAATTCACAGCGAAAAGTTAATTAATAGTTTCCAAGAGTTAACTAAATCAATAAAATTATGAGACATGAAATACAATGATCTAGATTCAATACAAATGACATAATAACTTTTACCATGTCATCTTATATCATGTCTGTGTCAATACAAATGAAGTAAACACATTAATAATTTTTAAATTTAAATTTTTTAATTAACATAATATATTTTTATTCATAGATATATAAGAAAAGATTTGAAAGAACATATCCGAATAAACTTAATATCACATCTAATGAGCCCCCAGCTATCCTTAATGTATAGTTGTGTACCATTGGTACAGTTTAGTTGCTTTCTGTTTTTCCTTTATCTTATCCCACCTTCTTCAATAGCTCAATATGGCAACCATAGCAAACTAAACAATTAAACCATTTTCTTTTTTTGTGCAACTATGCATTCAGATCAATCCATGATAATAACACAATAGGTGAAAAATGGAACAGCTGATTATTAAGCTCACCTAATGGAAAGCAAGATCCGAATAAATAAGCAGAAATGTTAAAATAATTTAAATAACTGCATGTGATAGGGAACAATAAGTGCACATACACAGATTATGGTTGTAACAAAATGTGCATTGCAATTTTCAGTTGGAAATTGGCTCTGATACAATAAGTGTATAGTGTATGTACAAAAGTTGCAATCAGAACACTAATATAATTAGTTGTTGTCAGAAGGGTATTAAGGATTAGTTGCAAGAAGTTCCTTAGTTTTTTAATTAAAAAACTTCCTGATTAAATAAGTATTAACACTCACAAAAGCTTAAGCCATAATAGAATTATGGATAAATAGATTAACAATTAAGAGAACAGCATGTACAGCAACCATAAGTGCAAAGTTAGACAGTTAGAGTGACTTGTAAAACAATGCATCTCTAGAAATGGATATTCTAACATGTTCTTGATACAGAAATAAATGCATGGTTTTGTATAGAAGTTATTCGAATATGCTTAAACTTAATAGTGCTACGAATTTTCCAAAAGCATAAATCTATTGCTACTTCAAGGGCATGCAATAATTCACCCTTTAATAGGCTTGGCAAGGTTGTTGACTGTGTGTATCGGCAAATTGCCTTGTTTTGAAGAAGCTTTTGATGGTTACAGCTTACAATTCAACATAACAAGTGGCGAACTAAATGGACTTAAATAAGTGGCTAACCTAAGGGACTTAAACAAGCATAATTGCAACCTCGTGACCAAATTCTAGAAATTCATAGAACAAGACAAGTTATTTGTTTTGTACCATATATTGAATATGTTCACTTCAACTTGGAAAACATTTCATGTACATTAAAATAGGATTATCTAATTTGTTCATGCATTGTGCATAAGAAGATAAGGATAAAGTGTCAAATACAATGTTCAATATTCCAATAATAGGACTCCTTCAACTATAGGACTTTCATGTATTTAATATTAATGTTACTTACTTCGTTCTATATATTTTAATGCTTAAAGTTAGATACATAATTTAAGAAATCATTAAATGACATAAAAATATGATACTTTGATTAAAATAACCACATCTAATGCAAGTTAGAAACTAAATTAAAGAAATAGAAATTGAAAAGGATGAATAATAAATAATGATATATGCAAGTTAAGTATATCATACTTTTTAAAGTGCTTCAATGATAATTACTAACTAATGATTTAAGACTTTGGCATAATCTTGTTAGGCAAGCAGGACCATTGTCTATAAGAACAATCACTTGTTGTACATATACTTCAAAATTCACAAATCAACCCATGAAATTTTCCGATCAAAAAACTAACATACTAACATTAATAACAAAATACTAAGATATTAACAACTAACATACTAACATTTGCTGATAAAAAAAAAACACATGAAATTTTCCATCTACTCTTTTGGCCAGTAATCAAAGTTATACCGGTTAAGAGACAAATTATGGTGATGAATGGTGATGCAACTGGAATGAATTTATTTTAACTATATGATAATAACTGAGTGATAAGAGAAAAAAAGGCAAAGAACTTGGTCATGTGATGTGAATAATAATAATCCAGCACATGCATGTTACAGAAGTGGTTGAAACAGAAACTACCTTTTAAAGAATTGGAAAGACAGTTGTGACACTAAATTTGGGGTTGAATCCTTCTGCCTGAGGGAAACACTGAAGTTTGTTACATTAACTTTGATAGTGAGATACTGACATGCATAGCAAAGTAGATATACTTAATAATGAACATGACACTGTAACAGCAGCCAGCAGGTAAAGATAAGCTTTTACAGTAATGAAGAGACACAATCAACTGCCAAATTAAACACAAGGATGTAGTAGTAGTAGTAGTTAACTCAAATAATTATAAAAAGATAATACATATTGGAAAGCATGTCTATCAAAGACTTAAAGGATAATAAGATAAATCATTTGCAATTCATCAATCATCATGGAAGAAACATGTTATTCTCATCTAATCTAAATTCTCAAATTAGGGCTAAAGCAAGTACAACAATAACAATCAAGTTTTTATTTCACTATGTAGAATCTAAAAAGGATAAGGATTTGTTGTCCCTAAGTACATCCTGAAGTTTGTTTCGGATGGGAGAACATCTTTTGTCCCACAAATTGTATCACTACATGTACCACAAGCCTATGGTTGCTTGAAAAAATATTTTTAAGTTAAAAAATTAATAATTAATATGCCATGACAATTAATAATTAATACTACATGTAGTGACATAAATTATGAGATAACAGATGTATATCCATCCCGGACCAATCAAAATATGTCATGACAATTAAAAGAATTAAATATTGATGATTTTTCAATTTTTGCTTTATTTTGATTGGTTCGGGGCAGAGTTAAGGACATACTTATTGACAGCAAATCTTTGTCCATCTAAAAGGGACAAAAATCTATTATCCCCACGCACATACCGAAGATTATCCCGGTCAATCAAAATATGTCATATCAATTAAAAGAATTAAATATTTCATGAAATAAAACAAGATCTAACCAATAACCACACTTGACTTTACTGAGTAGCAGGTATTTTGATTTAGTTAGTAAAAAGAGTCTCTTAACTCTTTGAGTAAGACATGGTCATTCCCCAAGACAAAATTAAGCATCGTACTCTCATAATCAAATTGCCCCCCTTCAATACAAATTTAATATTTCTGTTTGTGAAAAATCAGATGAATTATTTCTGCTGAAACAA
This sequence comes from Lupinus angustifolius, assembly GCF_001865875.1. Classification (NCBI taxonomy): domain Eukaryota; kingdom Viridiplantae; phylum Streptophyta; class Magnoliopsida; order Fabales; family Fabaceae; genus Lupinus; species Lupinus angustifolius. The sequence continues at coordinate 19,745,481 of NC_032023.1, forward strand.
ATACAAATTCCATTGAACAATCTACTTCTCTTATTATTTTAGGAACCAGATTATTTTTATTATCTCTCCCTCTAAAAATTTAACAGTTAATAATGATACATGTCCTTCAAAAAATTTAAAAGTTAATAATATTTTTATAAATCTTCAAACTCACCTCACATTTCAGTATTATACAAGTGTCTAATATATACTAAATGTCATTTGTAAATCCTAAATATTGTATCTTATGCGTCTAGATGTGGTATTTTGAGTGTTCAAAACTTCAAATAATGAACTTTTCTTTAATTTGTCCACCCACTTTCTCATCATCATTCTCAAAGCTCCACAACCCTTTTTCAAATGGCCTAAATCAAGATAGAGTAAAACTGCACAAGCACAATGATAGAGCTCTGCAACTAAATTATGCCCCATCCTCTCCTTCAAAAAGTAGACATGGTATGTGCCAGTTTAACTTAATTATGCCCATACTTTCATTTAATAAATAATATGACTACAATCAGAGGTTGTGTTTCTTTAAAAAAAACCTAGTAAACTTAAGACAAGCTTTAAAGCCACATTACATTGCCTATATATAGATGGGTTTAAACAAAGAAAAAGTACTAAGTGATTGCATCATCAACCATTCATATTTTATCATAATTAACTCTTTAGATAAGTAATACAAATAAATGATGAATGATATAGTAACTGTGTATAAATATTTACACGTGATATTATATTCTTGAAACAATCACATCAGCTAGACTCTTTATGGAACAGGAACATCACATCATACAGAAAATATGAATTCATTAAGTACAATCAACCAAGCTAGTTATTTATGTCCCTTTAAAAGCTGTATTTCCAGGGTAACAGGATCCATACCCTGCATATCAAACACAATGTTGATAAAAGACCAATGTCTTCCACATGGTACCATTTCTACCTTTCGAATCAAGTTTCTCTTATTCCCTTAAGTAACATTTGTTACTAGTATACCTTAAGTCTTTACTTAATAGTGAAACTAAGCAGTCCATGCATAACAGCAATTGCCCTTCTTTCAAATTCAAGAGAACCAACCTTAAGACTGTTTGCTTCAGCATAAGGAGACAAATAAGGCCTTTGCTGAAAAAGTTGAATCTTTTTACCATAACTAGATACCTCTTATGATTTGCATAGAATTTTAAAGGGAGTGGAAGTGAAAGCATATTGGGGTGGTGATTTCAGTAATTACACTAATTCCATTTATGCCATTCACGTTCTTCTCCAACTATGTAATTGCCCAATTAGGGTTCCAATTCACAAGCTCCAAAAACTCAATTTCATCTAATGACTTACCAAGTCTAAAATTGTGAGGATAATTATGATCCCAGTGGGTTCTAAATCCATTGGCAACCCAAAATGTCTTCTAAAATGAGCAATCTTTTCAATGGAAGACGCTTATCAAGCGACATCATCAGAAACCTCGTAACATGTTCCGCAGCTTTTTCCGCATTGTTCTCATTAACCCTTTTCTCTTCTTCAACCAAGACTTCACCTTTACGTGTCAAAACCACTCCATAATACACCTTTATGATACTTGTCGAGTTCGAAGAGTTTGAGCGTTTTTCGAAGGAAATTGGAGATCTTATGTGGCTTGGGAAGATTGGTTTGCATACAGTATTGGTTGAGGACCGAACGGGAATAGCCATTTCTGGTTATTGCTTTAGAATCTCCAACAAGAATAGGATTTTGGAAGTTATCTTCCATTTCTCTGTTGCGACTTCAAGATCGTGAAGTGAACCCCTTTCATTTTTGTACTGTTTTGGATCCGTTTACTTGTTGTCATCCATAGAGTCTGATACCGAACGTGATACATAAGAATCGTCTTTTATCCTCACTTCCACCAAAAAATATTGATTACATTGATAGAGTATTTAATTCTGCTATTGAAAGGGGAAAGCGAATCTAGTCCAAGAATAGATGTCTACAAAACCTTAGGCGCACCTTCATAATCTTTCACTAATTTCAACTATACTAGATAGAGTTTCAAAAGGGGAAGTTGATGAATAAAAGAACTGTGGCGATTGGTTATTACTTCATTTTTTCTTAATATCGATGGAGATTCTGACCATTGTCTACTGAGCTGCAAGTTCATGTAGCAGTTTGGATGAAGGTTTATTCTTGACTTTGCTATTTGTTGACTGTCCCCCTTTTGTGGTTCATCACTTGATTTTATGTGCATCGTAGGGGTTTTCATTCTGAAAAAGGAACAAACCTATACTGCTCTAGGATTGGTGAATGAGTCCATTAAATTGTATTAATATGGTACAAAGATATGCTACCCAATTCATATATGTTCCATCCTGGTCAACTGAGCATTCCTCATTGATCAGGTTGGCCTTATCCAAGTATTGTGCCATGGGCTAGATGTACTAGGCCAGTTCGGGAACACTATCTGACATCTCGTCTGACACGCTGCCAATAACTACGCCACCTGCAAATCCCACCTAACCTCTTGCCAAGACGACAAGGACAAACCTGTGATACAACTGTCTGACCTGCTACAAGCTATTAGTCAACAATGCACAGAGTACGACCTACCAAATCCGTCTGACAATTGTAAAGCAGCCCCCGACAGACCCATATGGTCGGCCATGTCGACAGTACCTGCCAAGAACTATATCATTCATCCTTACATTGTAAATAGGGGAATCCCCACAAAGAAGTATTCATTCATTCTCTCTTATTTGTTATTACTCTCTACTACCTTCCATCAATCTCATACTAACTTATCCTTCGAGAACCTTTTAATGTACATCCAGTGTCAGGTCCAAGCTCAAGCTAGATATCTCAAAGAAGACCTCTAATCCTATCTATCAACCTGACTCATCTGACTCTTCCATGAAGACTCCTTGCCCGATCTCCTGACGCGACCTAACTGACTTATAACACAAAAGAACAATATCCTTTATGTTGTGTGAGGATGGGGATCATCCTCAATACTGAAGAGTTCAATACTGAATGAGGATTCCACACGTAAGAGACTCTTTTTTCAATGGCTATGATTTAAATTATTTTCCAATTAAAAATAAAAAATAAAACAAATTATGTTTCTCCTCTTAATTTAGTACTTGAGAGGGAGTATAAATCATCTTCATTAATGAAGAGGCAAGTCCTTGAAAAACCAAAGAAATTAAAATCTAATATGTAATGACACGAACAAGGCTATCCTCTTCATTAATGGAGAGGCAAGTGATGTTTTTCCTCATATTTTGAATGGCAAAAAATGTGATTTTCACATTAAAATAAAAGGATAAAAATGTCATTACATATTACATTTGTGTGTTATCTTATGACACTTATCTCTCCATTAATGGAGATGATCTTTATTCATAATAACGCATCTATTCTTTTAAGTATAATAAAATAACATCTTTGTCATTCAAAATACAAGTAAATTGAAGTACTTATGTCTCTAAAGAATCTCTATTCATTGATCTGAGACATGATATGCTGTGATTGCTCCTAGACACCATTAGAACATGATCTTGGATGAAGATTTTTTGTATGAGTTATCCTTTGCACTCTCATTAATTCCTTTTGGCTACTTTTTTTTATATCCTCAAATGGGAGTAATGACATATTAATTGCGGTATAGATAAAAGAATATATTTATAAAACTAAGGTATTATATTAGGGAAAGCATACTCTTTTATAATAGAGAGATAAGTTATCACTTTTATATTAACATACCGAAATAAAAGGTATCATCTCATTGTATCACAAAGATAAAATATCAAATTATGAATACTTTTTTTTATTTTAGGTGTACTTACCTTTCCATTATCGGAGAAGAAGAAGATCATATATATCTCATTGTCTTGCACTTCTAATATTGAAAACAAATACATATCACAAGTCCTGTATTAGAATAATTCTGAGCTAGTACACATAAAATTTTCAGGAAAATATGAAATCATTGTTGAAATGGTAGTAGGCGTGGATAAGAGAGATTCTTGATGAACAATAAAGAATGAGAAAATGTTATCGAATTGAATTAAATTCCAAAGTTACATTGAATCATCTATATAAAGGGAAGAAAACACTAACTACCTAACCAAATTAACTAACCGACTAACAAAAACTCAATTATTTTAACATTCCTCGCAAGTTGGAATGTATCAAACATTCCAAGCTTGAAATAATTGTGTTGAATACGATGATATACTCTAATACTTCCTCTTGCTGGTGAGTGAATCTTCGTCTCCCAGTTTTGAAATCTGAACGAGAAGCAATACTGACGCTTAACCACTATTTGGCAGAAGCAATTTCATCTGATGCTTAACCATCTATTTGACAGAAGCAAACATATCATAACGGATGAAAGAGAGAAATGAGATAGACCTTAATCTTAATCCTTATATGTTGCTTCAAATTAAATATGATATAATTAAAATAAAATATTTATAAGATTTGTTCTCATCCATGCTAGGTGGACACCCCTTATCCTCATTTTAATATAAATTTTCCTTTAGCAAAACAAACATCAAACCACATTCACACTACAAATTCTCAAAAGTACTACAAAGTTCCAATTTTAAGGCTATCCTTCCTAACTGTAAATGGAAACTTGAGGCTTCCTTTTGATTAGCTTTCTCCAAAATGAGTCTTGGTTAGTTTAAAACCATTTTTGGTGATGCCAAATTGTGACTCTTTTTAAGGTTCACCATTTTACCATTAATGGTGTGTTATAGCTCTGTCTGGTCATTTACAACTAATGCTGATAATGATCTAATTAAAATAAGATTGAGATGATATTTTCTGGTATTCAATTATGGTCGTTTGTGATTAAAACCAGCGTATTTGCCTCAGCCATGTCGCCATGTCGCCATGTCAGTACAAAATGGAGCTTGTTTTGTTGCACGTCATAGATAGGTTTATATGTTTCTTTGTCATATTCTAGAGAGAAGACCAAAGTAAGTAGTTTCAGTATCGCTTTGGATGACAGATTATGGGGAAGAAAGCTAGAGTTATATGAAACCCATGGGAGAAAAAGGAGGAAAGACAGTTACGTTGGACTTAGGGTTTTGCTGGAAAATAGCAGTGACAAATAACTTGAAGGAGAAGAAACCAAGTAGAAAAAAATAATGGCTTTATCATGGTTACAGTGTTGCAGCTCATATGTTTACAAAGAATCACATTTTTATTTTTTTTGCAAATCACATAATATTAGACAATATTTAAATGTATTACATTATTAGTGTAAAGATTTATATATAGTATATTATGTATCATTTATTTATATTAATTTTCTGAAGAATTAATGATAATTAAATAGAAGTGGTGGATAATATAGTAAAAATGTATAAAACTTTTTCATTTTCCATACATATATTTTTTCTCTTAATTAAAAGTTATTGCAACCAATTATATAACACTGGCTTTTTTCCTTCAAATGTGGGTAAAGTTGGAAGTTGTTACAAGCAACATAACAAGAGAAGCTGAACCAGAAAAACTGGCATACTTTTGATTTTTTGTCTTACAATTACTTCATCAACTTAAACTTAAACAATATTTACAAAGATGTTATTTCACAACTTTATTCAATAATACTTAGACATAAACAAGTTGCCAACTTGAAACAGACACCAATATACATAGTAAATACTTCGACCACACAGACAGAAAATATAAAAAGGGCTTATAAAACATATGTAATTAAGTTCTTAGAGAACAAGGCTTCATGCTGAGACACCACCATGCTTCATAGTGATTCTATGATATTGGTGTTGGTACCCTAAGGTGTGTCAGTATCATTCCTTCTAGAGGACTCCTCATCTGACCCTTCAGCCCTTTTGTTTTTCTCCTGAAATAAGCGATACACAGCCCAATCTGCCACCTACATTTGATGAATTAAAAAAGTTGGTATCAAATATTTGATTATCAAGATAAAAGAAAATAGAACATGCATTCATAATATTGGAAAATTTAACTTCAAAGACATCATTGTAAATCTGCTGAATTTTGATAATGATACTGATCATGATCACTATTATACTTTTTACCTGAAGTTGGTTTGGAGTTGTACGGTGTGTAAGACGAAACTCATGCATGACCCAGTTTGTTTTTGTCTGAATGGTGTCTCTCCCTTCCCAAAAAACAAACATGTTCTTAATCCCAATGAGTTGATCGTTCCCAGAAATAACAATCTCCTTGGTTCTCCCTTTAGTTCTCCAATATCCAGAACTAGCAGCTATTTGCTCATGCATGTTGACTAACACGGGTCTTCTAGTTATACTGAAGAAATACCTCTTCTCCAGGAAAAACCTTCCACCTACAAAGACATAAAATGTAATGCACCATATTTTTGTTTAGATCAAGCAAATTATTGTCAAATCTCACTTCAAAATGACATGAAAAATTCATGGGACAAGGAAAAATTAAATATTTTTATCACAAGAAACATTAATTGTTCATTGTTTAGAGTGAGGAAAAATTTAATTTATTTTTGCGTAACCTTCTGGGAATGATGAGGGATGATTCTGAAAGAAATTGATATCAGGAATAATATTAGGAAAAACTGGTTCCCCAAATGCCTTTTTTGTGAGGTAAAAATTCACCAAATCCTCATCATTTGGACAAAACCTGTATCCGATAGGAAGCACAAGACGGCGATTATTGGCACCATCCATCTTAAGCAAAGAAACACTATGAAATGTGACTAATTTCTCTTTGTTTGTGTGAGAGGGAGGTTATAGAGAGAGAAAAGTTGAGATGAAATGAAAGAGAAAGGTTGAGCAAAAAATGAATCATCACCTTCACATTAAATAGTACTCTTGGAAGGGAGTTGATTTTTAATTTCATCACTACATTATCTACTATTCATTTTTAATTATTGACTTTTAAATAAAAATAATATAAATAAATAATGTATATAAATCTCCATACTATTAATATATAAATATTACTATGAATGTGTAAATGTGTGTGATCCCTCAACCAAATGCATGTATGTAGTTAAAGTATACCTTAAAAGCTTTTGGTATAAATAAATGAGTTAATATTTATGCAAAATATAAAGATTTATACATAATTAATATATTATCTATCATTTAATTGAAATAATTTTTTTAATAGTCAATTATAATTAAATATGAGTGATGCATAATGTAATGATAATTATATAAATTTATACACTATTAATGCAAATATTTTTTCACAAAATTAATAAACAAAAAAAAATAAACTCATGGCAGTTATAGTGTTGACTGAATGATGTTATTGACACTGAAATATTTATTCACACTCCTTATTAACCAATTTTAATTTTTTATTAAACATAAAATGTATTTGATTGGTTAGCAATGAACCCAAATAGGTATGCATCTATAGTTTTTTTTAATTAATTGAAGCATTAAATAAAAGATAAATTGTATAAACTTTTCTAACTATTTTTTTATGCCCCGAGAGTATTGTCTAATTATCTTTGATATCATACTTAAGAAACTCAACTATCATCCATTTGTGTTGTACCATTTGTTACTGTTTTTCTATGTGAAAGGAAAATTAAAATATAGTTTAATCAATAAATAAAATGACTTCTATAAATATAAATTAAAACCAACTTTTATAAATAGTATTTTAAAAATGTAAAATAAAATATGCTTTTTAAAAAGGAATCCTAATATATTCCTAAATCAACAGTTCCTTAATTATCACATTCATAAATATTTAAGATAAAGCAAAATGGAAAATAAAGCATATACATTTAATGTTTTTGAGGTGCCTTGTATTTCAAGAATTATTAGACGTGCATGAATATCAGTTAAAATTATTTAAATCAGATATTTTTATTCGAAAGTTTTATTAATTTTATAATAATTTAAAATGAACCATGTGCTTAATGTAAGATTGATTGTACTATTATGATTATGGTATCCATGCATATATGTTATACTTAAAATACTTTATATTTAATTTTATTTACTTAATTTTCATTTAAAAGTAAACAAAAATTAACAATGTACTAAAATGGAATATTAATTGATTTGTGATGTATGCATACAATTTTAAAAACTTCAATATTAATTATGTTGTTTGTGCATTTAAAATTTATACTCAATATTATAATATATAAATGATATTATAATATATAAATAGTATTATAATATATAAATAGTATTATAATATAGAAATATAGAAATGATAATATAATACATAAATATATAAGTATTATTATAATATATAAAAATATAAGTAATATATATATATTAATGGCATAATATATAAATACTATGAATCTAACATTAAAAAGTACATATTAAATGTATTTTTGGCTTAACTTTTCTGTCGGCAAATGTATTTATTTTGTCACTGCATACTATCTATTTTAAATTTAGTTAATAAATATATGCATATATATATTTGTCTAAAATTTTAATAAATATATGATAGAAAATGACACATATAACTTATGTTAACCAATAAACATTAAATGTCGGTGGAAAAGTAGCAGAAAAAATTATTTAATGAACTGACCAATATAAATAAGATCCTACAAAAATCGTCTCGCATACAATTTCACATTATGATGACTATCATAGATAAATGTAATTTTTTATACAAAAAATGATTATTAGTGTAATTAAATTAAACAAATTATTATATATTGTAAATAAAAGTTCAAGTAATATAAGAGTTAATGTTTACTCATTGTTTTGATTAGTTACAATATAATATAAAAATGATTAAATAGCTCCTTGGAATTATTGATGCAGTTTCTAACAAACTAAAAATAATAAATATATTTTTATACTATTTGGACTTGTCTTACATTATATTATGTTTTTTACTTAGTTATATTCGTCATTATTATTTGATTAAGAAATTATGTTTATCTCTCTTAAGAGATAATAGTTAATGTATATATATAATTTATTTGTGTATTTAAAAAAGGAAATCATAATTTATCAATTTTGCTAAACATGTTGTCAGTGTAATACTCTACAAAAGAAATGTCTCAGGACAGACAGCAACAACTTTTCCATGACATTAGTAATTTAAGATTGTAAGAGTAAAATATAATAAAAAATTATAGATACCCATAAAATTAGAAAACCTACACTTTGAAATATGGATATATAAAAATATTTATTAATTACTAGAAATAATATTAATAGGTAAATTTAAAACATTTTTATATATTTCATCCTGTCTTTTTTACAAAAAAAAACATTTTGAGGAGTATCACATGAATTAAGGATAATTATTACATTATTAAATGTGCTAATATATTTAAATATTTTTAAAAAATGGTCATTCAATAAAAGACTCATTTAGGGATGACAAAAATACTTGATTCATTAGTACTCATCAAAATACTCATAATGTGTACCCACAAAAGTAATTTATGGATGAGAATATGTATCACAGTATCCACTTCGCTGGTACATATATATTTTAATTAAATATTTTATCTATTTTATCATTATTTCATAATTTTTTTACTAGTGCACTATAATTATAAAATTATTATATACATATGATATTACCTAAATAACAACTATTTTTACATATTAATTATTATAAAATATATAAAAATATAATTAAAATTGAAAATATATTAATTACCCACGAATAATCGCTACATGCACACAGGCACCCTCAAAAAGTGTGATATAGATGCAGGTATACGCTATCCATACTTGTTCAGCCTTGTTTGCCATCCCTAAAGTCATCCAATTTCGTTTACATATTTTCTTTTTAATCAATTAATATAGTGAATTAATGACAAAATCAATGAATGTGCATAAAATTTTAAAATCAATCATGCAAAAAGACCGAAGCCAAAACTTAATCTCATAAAAAGTAATATGATATAATAATATATAAGAGTGTTAGCTTAAGATCAAAACCCTGTTTTGAAAATTATGCAATAAGATATAAAAGTCACTTTGAATTTAAGTGACACGCTAATAACATTATTTGAATTATATATATATATATATATATATATATATATATATATATCGTTTTAGTGCATAAATTTTGTGCAATTAAGGTTGCCTGTGGAAACACTATTTGAATATAAAATCATTCTGAAAATGAATATATTTTTTTGGGTACAGATTCTGAAAATGAATTTAGTAAAGGAAGATCGAGCTTATCTAATTTAAAATATAAGTACAAATACGTGGAGAAAAAATGTAAAATAAGTATAAATGCTAACCACTAAATTTGAAAAGTGGGCATCACATTAATAGTAAATTTTGGGGTGCATTGAGCCTTAAAACTATTGTAGTTTAATAGATATGTAATTAAAAACAATATATTATTAAATTTATGTATAATTTAGTGCATTTCAATCCTTTGTATTATATTTATCTAAGAGTTAATGATCATTAAATATAAATAATGAATAATATTTATACTAATAGATAAAAGGAAAATATAAAATAACTTCCATGAAATAATTTATGTTTCATATTTTACCCTTTATAATTCTAATTTCATGTTTTTAAATATTATATCTCCTTTATTGTAAATTAATGTTTTCTTTTTAACTACCACATCAAATCTTGAACCTCTCAGTTCTAAGCTGATATGATTTTTCAATAAGTGAATTATATTCATTATAATATAAAATATGAAATGTGAATAAATTACTTAGTTATGACAGTTTATTTTTATTTTTAACTTCCAACATATATCATGATAATTTTCTTAAATAATATAACATGAAGATGATATATTCAATATCAGAAAAAAAATGCGAGTGATCGATATAGAGTACAGATAAAGTAATAATAATATAAGTAGTGATAGACGAAGCAATATGCTTTCTGGGAAAAAAACCACCACCAAAAGAGTTACTTCTACTCTATTATATTATATTACTTTTCATTCCAAATAAGATTATCTATCAAGAATACACCCTACTAAAAAATTAATTTAGACTGTCAATGTAATTTATTTTATTATATTTTATGATAACTAATAAATTAAATTTCAATTTATATCCTATTATTTATTTAAAATTATATTTATAATTAGAACACATAATAAACTTTACACTATTTTATTTTTAAAAATTATACTTGCCAACAACACTTACCATCAGTATATTTTACTCATATTAATACTTTATATTTCAATTTATGCCATAAATCTACAATTATCATGCATGATCAATCTTATATATATTTTTATAATACTAGTATATATAACTTTTACTTATGGAAATATTAATATGTTATACTAAATTATTTAATTAAAAAGGTAGTCGAGAGGACAACGTCAAAATTCTAGTACTATATATTTTTATTAATAAAATAAAATATTATATAATATTTTTTAGTAAACAATATTTAATAAAATTTAAATTAATTTTCATGGAATAATATATTACTTTTACTAAATAATATATATCCTAATAAAATAATATGCAATAGATAAGACACCCAAGAACTTGACACATCATTTTTGTTAGAGTAAATTATATTAACGATATCCGAGTTTTAGTGAAATTATATAAATCATCTTTTTTTATATACTTATACAAACTCCCAAATTTATATGCAAGATTATAGTATTATACTGATTATCTTTGTAAGTGAGGTAAGTATAATCTTTTAAATAAAAAATGTGATAAGTGTAATTAAGTTAAATAAAAATACAGTATTATGTAGAGACAAATGATATAATATTTCTTCATTTTTTTATATGCTCCAATATAGTAGAAGATACATTTAAACAACATCTCCTTAAAATTATGCATTTGTAATGAATCAAAATAATGAAGAGATGTTCTCTTATACTATTTGCACTTGTCTTCACACTATATCATATTTTGTTAACTTAATTATATTCGTCAAACATTTTTGTTTAGAATATCACACTTATTTCTTATGAGGAAATAAATAGTGTAATGTATATATATAAATAATGGTAATTTATGATAGTATGAAAAAAAGATAAATGATTTATATAGAAGGGTGTGAATGTAATGTATTTTCCTCTCTTTTTTAATGTTCATAGAAATAGTTGCCTTAAACATTAAATGACCGTTGGATATGTGCCTTAATAAGATGGACGTGAAAAAAAGTAACAAGGGGAGGAAAAAATAAGTATAGTTTATTTTGATGTAATCTGGAGCAAAATTTTAAATTACATATTGATAAAATATTATATCCTCCTAAACTTTTTTAATCATATGAAAGTAACATGTGTTATTTTTAACTGAAGGTGACATATATTATCCTAAATGACACATGTCACTTTATAAAATAATAAATAATAGTTTTCTTATGAATAAAAAAAACTCTCAACTAAAAAACTGAACATAAGAAAATAGTTACCGTACGAGTATGAAACCAATCAAGATACATAAATGATACTATAACCATTTAAATAATGGTTCACTAATTAAATGTGAAACTATATTATATATATATATATAACAGCAATATTAATGTTAAAAGTTAATAAAAATGTAATAAATACTTTTATTTAAATTATTTATTAAAATAAAATGTGTGGTTTGATAATATATCATATTTTAGAAGTATAAACAAATGTAATGATTATACAATTGATTCTCCACAATATTATTTTTATAAAAATTAATTCACTTTCACACACAAATATTTAAATATAAATTGATTGATATGATTAGTACAATTTAAATGGAAATTAACTTATATCACTGTCATTTTAACTTATATGATTGTATAATCAATATACTTATTGAACCTTATTTGATGTTTGAATTTGATCCTTTTAGTTATGAATGGCGAGGTCCTTAATTCCGTGTGCTATGAAATTGAGTTTTTCTATTATACTAAAATGGTAAATGAAGTATTGGAAGTAATCATTTTGATGGCAAACCGGTGATTGTAAAATAGTGGACAGTGAAAATGGATTGCAATAGAGGAGAGATTTAGTTACAACTACCAAATCGGGGTAAGTGGCTTACTTTGAACAAGGAAATATTAAGCAAGAGTTATGATAGGAATGGAAATTGAAGGTGTGTTTGTGGGTTGATTATTGTCTAAGGAAAAGAAATGAAGAAAATGCTTGAGAATCATCTTAATTATAAGTATATTTTATGATTATTTTGCATTCTCTCTTTTACTCTAAAAAATCAACTCACATACATATTCTTAAAAACACTTAGATACTATTATCTTGGGAAATGAAAATGAATAGTTGGAGATTGAAGTGTGGAGATTGAATGGATATGTGCATGAAATCAAGAATTGTAGAAGAAAGGGGACATGTTATGAAGTTCAGAGTCCCCCATACTTAATTTTAATTTCTTTTAATGGAATAATTAAAAAAATTAGCAAAAACTATTTCTTCCCCTTATATTATTGTATTGGACTCACTACTATTTCTATTGAGGATAAAATGATAAGTGATTTTTGTTTGTTGGGATCACAATCCAATCAGTTGTTTGAACACTACTTATACTTATAATATTAGAAAGTAAGTTTTATATCGTCTTTTTTATTATCTTTGGGAATAGTGTTGGGAATGCTTGAAATATGTTATTGTATTAGTCCCAGATTGTCTAGTATTGGAATAGAGTAGAGTAATCAATGTTATATATTGGACTCAGATCCCTTGTTATAATGTGCACCAGATATAAGCACTTAATAGAAACACATGGGCAGGTGGGTTCATGAGTGTGCTAGAGTTTGTAATCTTTATTATCTAATAATATTTTGGTAGCCGCTCAGCGCTCCCGGGGACGTAGGCATAATTGACTTAACCCCGTTAACAAATTCTCTTGTTTCTTCTCTTCTATTTACTCGTATGTCCTTTACTTGATTGCTTGTGGTCAATGTTGCGCAACGATCGCTTCCGTTGCACCAACAAATAGTTTAAATACTTGTTAGATTACTTCTCTCATTGCCAATTAATTTTGAGATAAAACCTTAACATTTAGCTCTTCCAAAGTGTATGTTTATGATAATTATTTTTATCGTGAGTTGGGCTTGAATTGATATAATGGTTCGTTTGCAAGTTGTTTTTAGAGAATAAGTAAGAAAAGTGAAAAACTTAAAATTCATAAAATATACTTATGAGATGATACTCAAATATTACCTTCCATTTTCTTCCAATCGACTAAACTCGCAAACTTATAGATGAAGTTCTAAGAATGTAGTGATGTTTGTTCCACGTCAGCCCATAAACCAACCCCGATCACCTTGTATGAAAAGAACAATGGTCTTTGTCTTAATTGGACGGCACATATTATGTAAATAAAACAACACTAAATTTTAATATGTGCCAAGGTGTCCTACAGCAAACAGCAGAAACATCCCTTCCAATATATTCAGATCATCAAGTGGATATAGTCTCTAAATATTATAAGGTTTTTTTTTACATAGTTACCACATCATCTCTATATATTACTTTTATTTAAGAATATTAACACATGTTTGATGATATATTGATAGTATATTACAATGCCATTACATAGATATAAGTTTTATATACTTTTTATTTTTTACAGGTATAAATAGTTATATACCTTAAGTTGAACTAGATATGAACACCTTCAAACTTGATTAATTATTCATCAGCTTTGAAAAAGTGTCGTATAAATTACTCAGTATGCAACAAAGTTCAGGAACGCGTGGAGAATTAAATTAAAGCCAAGTTACTGAGCTGGTTGGTATATTCAGACTTTTACATATGGTTATTGGAAAATTCAGTTACCAACAATAAGGTCGGTGTATAACTTTCAAAAAGATTGTGTAGAATACGACATGTTCATGTGGTCGTTTTCATGGAATTTGGGTTACTCAAATTAAGACTACCCGTTCAATCATTTAACATAGGTATATAGAACTTTTATGTAAATGGGAACTAAAAAGTATAGTAGTAATACTTGCTCTAAGTCTGTGTCTTTGACACGCAAGTAAACAAGGTCAATGTTCAGCGTCAAAGCTTTCTCGTCTGTTTTGCTCGGACATCAACAGAAAAAACATATGCAATAAGAATATAAAATAACATTGGAATATAATGATTATTGCGATGCCAACATATTCTAATTTGAGTGTCCATCATGGTTAGTTATTTTCATATACAGTACATTAAGTTGAAAACAATGCACATTATGTAAGTGAAAAATAATGCAAAATAATTAACTACATATTTCGGATAGGGATGGTAATAGGTAATCAGACTCGTTGGGAACCATAAAAATATCTGCAATGGGTCGGGTTGGAGTTCGTATTTTTTGAATAGTCGATAATTGAGACCTGAGATTTTAAGACTCGCTATTGGATTGGTTTGGATCTAGGGCAGAATATATATTTTAATCATTAATGTTATATTGTTAATTCATAAACGTGATCGTTATATTGTTAAACAGTGATATTATATCATTAAATAGTGATATGATATTATGTTCTTAATTGATATGTATAATCCATTATTTGGTGATTGAACAATTTTACTAAATTAATTTTACATCATAAATGTTGAAATAGTCAATTTAAAATGTATTTAAAACTTTAAATATGTTTTATACTTTTTTTCTCTTGTTGATATCTAAGTAACATATAAGATTTTACGAAATAAACACACAATTACATAAATTACTCGCAAACTTCTTTTAATATTTTTTTGAATTTGTGGGTACTTGCAAATCCGTTGGATTCCCAAAGTCAAAAACAAAACAACATGACGGGTCCTATTAATGCACTACTTGAACTCATCCAAACTTATTCTCATCCTTAATTCCCATATACACTATACATTTGCCATACTTTTTTTTGTTGGCTTATATTTCATAGTCTTTTCAAAGTAAGACAAAATATGAGATGTGCTTGATAAAACCAAATGTGCTTGGACATTAGATTTAAATCCCACAGTTGCACAATTTCCTCTTCCCCTTTTCCATGTTTTAATTTGTACATTTATTTAATATATAAAAGGCTTAATTTAGTCCTCTAGCTTTTAAAATTATTTCACGTTTATTATTTTTAAGATTTGCAATGAGTATTGAATAAAATTATGAAAAACAATTGTAAGTGTTCTTTTGTATGAGGAGGAAATGATCAGTAACTGATATAGAATGGTAGGTGGTGAGTGCCCGGTAAAAGGTAGGTGGTGAGTGCCCGGTAAAAGGTGAAGGATCAAGGCATACAGTCAGAATATTGTTTGGACTTGTCGGGGGAATACCTGAAAAAATTCTCCGACGATCAAGACAGTTTAGTATTCTAGAGAGATAAAAGAAGTAAATAAAAAAGAAACTAGAGCAATAAGTGCAACAATAAATGAGAAAATGTGGAATTAATTATACTCTATGTGTGATCTTTTCTATTTATAGGGTCTAGGAAGTGTTGAGATGACATCTGATCATTGACCAGCATGTAAAATATACAATGGATGTACTCTGATCGTCATTGTTTGTCCTGTGGATCTACTCTTGTCGAGTTAGCGGTGCATTAAATGGTATATCAAAGATACATTAAATAGCATGTCAGAGGTGCATTAAGTAATGTGTCAGAGACATTAATGTTGCGTCAAAGACATTAATGAAAATATATGGAATGCTGCATAGGAGTAGATGGATGACAGTCCGAGTATGACCAGGTTGGAACAGTTGCCCATTGTCTATTACATCTGTCAAGGATGACTAGAATGATAGACTCTTTGGGTTGGTGGGGATGGTCCAAATATGACCGAACTAGAACATTAAGTATACCCGTTATTTTCTTGGTGTCATCAAACAAAATTGTTTGTTGTAAGTCTTTAAATTAATAAAAAGATATATACTACCTGACTTTAGGATTTCATTTTACTCCATTTCAACGTCGGTGGAAGGGACAGGGACACCCACGATGATGGATGAAGGCATAAGGCCACTCGTTATAACAGTGCTAATTTGAAAGGAAAATGTTTGTTTTCCCACCCAAATTCCAGGGTTCAGCCTTCATTTCTCCGACCATCACATTATCTCAACCTTTATGTCTAGTTCTCTACGTACCTCTAATTCTCAGTTCTCTTCAGAATGAGGGTGACAGATCAGAAGAGAGATTCGTGACAATCGTTTTTTTTAAATTTATGTACTGACAGTGTAAGTTTTTTATATTGTCAGTGCATTATCCATCATTGATTTATAATATTTTTGTTTCAAAGTCAATAATAATTAACATATCAATAATGAAGAAGATTTGATGACACTTACATTGTCAATGTATAGATATTAAATCCAGAGTAAAATTGGGAAAAGTTAGTTTAGTTGGTAAAAAGTAAAAACTATTCTGAATAGGTGCTATATATACCATCTTATTTAATAATCACGTTTTGGGTGAGATGCTTTGGAAGTTATCCATTTGATAAATAATATTAAGAATTAATGACATTACTTTCCATCTCTATGCGAGTGATGGCTATTTGTAGCATAATAAGGAAGAATTGGAACGTGATTTTCAGCCATGTGAGAGACAAGCGAATGAACCTGAAGATTATTGGCTTGCTAAGAAAGCGAGGGATTCGAAGCTCTTGATCAGGATCCAACTCAAGTGGAGAGCCTTTTGCACACATTAATGTAGAAATTGCTGCTTAGTTTTTATTTATTTCCAATCTACAAAAAAAAGTGGTAAAACCGTGAAAATGTTGTTAAATATATTTAGATAATTTAGATAGTTTTAATTAGTTAGTCTATATTTTCATGTAAAAGGTGAATATGATGACATATTCTAAAACCCATTGTGACTTGTTATATATAAAGAACCTTCGATTTCTGATAGGGGTGATAATGGAAATTGAACCGTGGGTATCCGCACAAATTGAACCCAAATTTAATGGGGAAAATCCGGTATGATTAAGTTTGGGTTCAGATTTTACCCGAGTTTAATTTTCACCCGGGTTTTACTCGAATTAATTTTCGGGTTCGGGTTTGGTCTAGCAAAAATCTTATCCTGAACCCGCCTCCAAGTAATGTCATTCAATTTAAAATTTAAATTTCTATTATGTGCTCATTGTTTTTAATTTCCACTTTTACTTTACATACTATTGGATCTTCAAATATAAAAGAAATGAAATAATACAAGAGAAAATAGAAATGCTAGAGAAAAATGAAACGAAAATGATATCATACTTTACTTAGTACATTTGTAATTTTCGGGTTTTTTCGAGTTCAGATTACCCGAAACGCAATGGGTTTGGGGTTGGTATCTTTATTTTCAACCATGTTGAGTTCAGGTTTGAGTTTTGAATTTCAGGTTCGGGTTTGGGAATGTCCAACCCCGACCCGTCCCGTTACCATTCCTACCTTCTAATCCTGAATATGCTCAGGCTTGATAGAAGCTAGAATGTATCATACATTTCAAACAAGAAATGGTTGTGTTAAACATAATAATATACTTTAATATCACATTTAGCTGATGAATGAATCACATAATTAATTTTTATATATACACAGAGTACTTATTTTTATTTCCATCTCGCAATCACTTTTAAACTCCCCATTTTGTTTAAAATTTGACATCCACAATTTACATGGCTATATTTTTTATATAATTACAGGGTCCAATTTCTTTTCTCGTACTATAAGATATTAGGACCGACTATCGGTTGATTTGGATTGGACCAGTGAGGACCTTCTTATATCTCCAACTGAATGTCGATATTTTGGTGTTACTGAGTTATGGAATTAACCACACTTTTATAAAGTCAACAATTTTGGTTGTCTCGATCGATTAAAGTTAACTTATATCATGGATATAGCAAATATGCAATGATAAACTAGTGGTAAAACTGTAGCAAAAGCGGCAATACTTTTTTCCTGTGAAACAATGGTGGGAGAAATATATGTTGAACAAAGAAGGATAAGGAGAGAGATACTGAGTGTACAAGCTTATGCCTATGTCCTTGGAAACAAGGGCATTTTATATCCACACATTAAAAAGTTATCATATCTCCTAGACTGCAACAACCTTTTACATTAACAGTATTTTTTTTTAATTTTTTAACAATATTTATTTCCTAATACATTTTGTAATGAGTGTAAATATACACATCCCAAATTCAAAATTATGAGTGAGATCCACTTACTTCAAGACTAAGTTTTTTAAATTTACATTCCATCTCACCCATCAATTTTATTTTATAGATATTTAATGGTTTAGATTTACTCACTAATTTAAATTATTGAATTTCCGTAAAATTAATGACTAAGATGAGATATAAGTTTAAGTAGTTGATCATTCCTCTTAAATTATTTCTAACTTTGTATGGATGGCAAAAAAAACTCATCCAAAATCTAAGGACGGCTAAAAGTTTTGACAGGCCATCGAAATAATATTTTTATAAGAGTTTACAATATTAATTTATATATGGCAATGAACCAATTTGCACCTTGAATAAAGTTTCCAAGTATTAATGTTGATTTACTTATAATAAAATTATTATATACGACATATATTTGAAAGAGAAAAGGATATACACTTTTCAACAAAAAATATTCAAATAAATAATGGATGATACACTGATTGTGTTGTTTAAAAAATCGAACCAAGTCAATCTATTATTGGGACTAATCAGATAAAATTTGATCAAACCCAATATTTATGATTTGAGTTTTAATTTTGATGTAAACTCAAAGATTTGATGATCTTAACTAAATTAATTTGCTTATTTTTTTAAATAACTTTTGCAATAAAGGTGGGTTTTCAACTTTTGGAGATATCACATGATTTAAGGAAACTTTTCATAATTTATTTCGTCCTCTCTTACATGAGACCACCACCAACCATAGTCTACCATCATTTTATGTTGTCACCAGCTTCAACTTCTGTATTGTATTAGCTTCAACTTGTTAATTCTCTACATGTGTTTGTCCTCATTTAATGTTTGGATAAATTCAAATTCTTGCGGTAGTATTAGGAAATAATGTCTGAAAATGAGATAAATTAGGAAATAATGACTAAATTTTATACTAATAGACATTACAACATTAAAAAATATTTCTTTATGGAGAGAGATAATGTAGAATTATGATAATCAATAGGCTTGTTTTGTTGTGTGAATACGTAACTATTTTTTGGTGAATAATCAATAAAGGTTTGGATAAGTATTTAAGTCACATAAAAATAATATAGTCATTTGATTTATGCAATCCAATCCACTATTCATTTGACAAAATGTTTTTGAACCGATCAGTATAAATCGAAATACCAACATGATCTCTAAGTAAAAAATGTACACAAAATGATTGAAGCTTTTTATAGTACCATTTCCACTGTATTATTTGTTCTCATGCTGTCTTATCGTTAATGATCACAATTCACTTTCTTGATTTGTAATCATAACATTAATTCATAACATGAATATGATTTTGAATTTATTATAAAAGTTTTTTTCTCCTCTTATTCTACTATAGTACACGAAAGAAGTGACACATCCATATATCACATGACCCTAAACATTTTTAGTTCAGTTCACTAACATCCTAGATAGGATTATTGATTCCAATATTTGTTCAAACATTATTTTATCTTCACCTATTATGTAAATGAACGTCGCAGCCATTGAGAGAAAGCGATTGCATAGGTAATACATGACGTTATAGACTTTAGTGAAGCATTGATTAATTAATTAACAGAAAAACATGTATTAATTAACAAGAATTTTTTACATTATTACTACACGATTGATCTTTAATTATTATCAATTCTCAAATAATAATAATATAAATGAATGATAAATAATATACTGATTATATATAAATCTTTACGCTGTCAATGAATAGATATTACTGTAAATAATTAATTACTTAGTTAATGTATATTATTGTCAATTGTGGGACTTCACTATGGTCCACCACAAGGAGACGCAAACCTCAAAGACCCAAAGACTAGAGCCATGTTATTTTGTTGTCTTTTGTCAACATCAATAATATAAAATTCCCGCACGTGCTTTAATCCATTTATTCTTTATGCAAGTTTTTATAATTATCCCAAGCCTACTAAAAAGATTTAATTGATTACACAAAAGAATTTAGATACAACGCGTTCCTTATTCACACTCCTTGTACGCTCTTTAAGATCAACACGTTTAGAGTTTAGACCCTTGAGTTGAAGATCAAAAATACTACACCATGTTCAACATTTCATAAGTATATATATTAACAACCCTTCCCTTCTCTACTAAAGTCAACTCCTTTGTATATTGAAAGCACTGCTCCATACTCATAACACACTACTCAACATGGCTAGTGTTGCTTCTGATTCTACTTCTGCTAATGATAATAATAATAACAAGTTATACAAAGGTGTGAGGTTGAGAAAATGGGGGAAATGGGTTTCTGAAGTGAGGTTACCTAATAGCCGTGAAAGGATTTGGCTTGGATCTTATGATTCTCCTGTAAAAGCTGCAAGAGCTTTTGATGCTGCACTTTATTGTCTACGTGGTAGAAATGCAAATTTCAATTTTTCTGATACCCCTTTCAACATGGAGAACAACAATAATGTGGTTTTCTCAGCTGGTGACAAATCTCTTACCTCACAAGAGATTCAAGAGATTGCTTCTAAGTTTGCCAATGAGGACCCACCACCACCACAACCACCACAACATGGTGGTGATATGAATATTAATACTACTTCTAGTACTATTGCTACTACCATGGCTGCTACCACTAGTGTCACCTCATCTTGTTCTACTAATATTTGTGACTATGATGGCATGCAAGTGGACCATGGAGATATGAGTAGAATGGATTGGACATTTTTGGATATGTTGGATAATGAGTACTCTAATGAGGTTCATGTTTGTTCTGATTATTATGGCCTATATTCTGACCTAGACAATGTGCACTCAGGTGAATTTGTGTACTCTACTTTACTACCATCACATTTTGATGATAATGAGCAACAAATTGAAGGTAATAGTGATGTTTTTTCTCACCAATCATTCCTTTGGAATTGGTGATTATATTCACTCTCTAACTTGCTAGCTAGCCTCTCCAAAGTTATTTTTTTGCATCCTTTTGTATATGGTTGTTGATTCTTAATAATAATAACAAGGACAGGCTAGTCTATCTCATATACCATATATATGCTACCATAGATATATAGAAAGTGGTACAGTATAGTGTATAAACTTTCTCTTTGAGTATTTCCCATTTGCTATAAATATTTGTATTATCATAGATCGTTGTAAACAACTCGTATACTTGTTTTATATATAAACATAAAGAAATAAATAAATATACAGCTCTTCTATGATGGATTCCTTCTTCTTAATTTCTATCTAATTTACTGCGCGGAAATGTATGTGTGAAGTAGTTTGAAACAATGTGTTCCTAGTTTCTAGCTACTAAGTGATCATGGATGAACATGGAAATCTTTAAGAAAATTAATTAGTTCTATATTTATCATGAATGGTAACATTTATTATCTCACAAGTCAAATTTTTCTAATCCCTATCTCACATTTCTCAAGAAAATAAAATTAAAATAACTTGGTTTGAATAAATAATATCTTAATATTTTCTTATTCACATTTCAAAATAAAGTCTTGCATGATCAAAATAATGATGATAATAATGAGAAAACTATGTTGGTAGAGAGAAAATCTAGTTCTCGCATGTCAAAAGAGATTAGTCTTTTAACTCCTCATACATGTCTAAAGAATGATGATAATAATGACAACACACATCAATCATGAGATAGCATATTAATGCAACATTATCATAAATATTATATAGCCTATTTTGGTCTTTGAACGAGTATCCCACAATATAGCTTAAGACCATTTCATGAGTCGTGATGTTATTTAGATTAAAGCTCTATTCAAAATGTCGATCGTGAAATTCAAAACTATAACCTCGGGTAAATTTTCATACACTCAATTTCTTGAACATTTGAGTTCCCTATCTCTATGTCTAGAGGACAATATTTTTTATTGACAATTTGATGAAGAAGTGAGAGAGATATCTGTTCCTATCCGACGAACCAAAGATCATGTTTAAACGCCAAGGTAGGCCCCACTTGTTGGGACCACCGAAGTTGACCCAGGAGACAACATGCCTTCCGTACTCCACCAACCTACCTGCCAGCGCAACAGACGGGTTGCAGAGCAGGCTAAGAGACAAGAAGGGCACAGTGTACGACCCAACAGGCCGCCTGACACGGGAAAAGCAGCTCCAGACAGCACCTTTGGTCGGCCACGCGTCGCACCACCAGCCAAGAGCCCAAGGTCAACTCTCACTCCTATAAATAGGAGTACCCACCAACAGGAAGTATCTTAACCTCAACTCCTAGACTCTCTAATATTATTCTTCTTGTCACTCACTCTCTACTTCATATACTGACTTGATCGTCGGAGAACCTTTTCAGGTACCTCCACCGACGGGTCCAACTCTTTGCTGCCTTCAGTCACCCTGGCGATCGCTTCCTACTTCTTCATCAACATCTGACTCATCATTGTCCGTACTCTAATGTTCTGATAAGAACAATATCTAATGGTAATCGTGTTGATAAAATGGGTCGACCTAATTAGGCTTTTAAATACCTTCCCAAACTTAGGCTCGATCTAATAAGACCTAAACATGTGAGACTGAAGCTCCTTGAAAATGTGGTGTATTTTTTTAAGAGCATGACTGGCTAATTTTTTGGGTTTTCTAGTTTATTTTCTCCATTCGAAATTATAATTTCCCATTTTATTTTAGGTATCTTCCTTTGTTATTTGCACAAAGGCAGATAGACTCCCCCATGGTTTCCTCATAGGTTTAATAAATGGGTGTTGGTTCAAAGGGTATATGTTAGATTCCCCTTGTAGATAGAAAAAATATCTGTTAGAAGCTATGAATGTACCGGCTCGGATAGGATTGCCTCTGGTCCGAGGATATACGTGGAAACAAAAAAAATCTAACAAATTAATAGTTAGTCAAAACATATATTAATTGGTAATTGATCTCAGTCTCTATCAAATCAGCTGGAAATACCAATCACATAGAGAGCTAGAATATGATGGTGCACGTGAGAAACAATTTAGGAATCATTAGATGGCCAAAGAGAATAACTATAATAAGATATAAACATTACACTTTGCTAGGGACATGATGGGTTGACTCTGAGTCAAGTTAACCGCGGAAGCGTTTCAAGTGAGATTTATGATCACAGTGACGAGTTTCCTCTTTTCTCTTCTCTTTTCTTACTACCGTACTGAATTGAAATATCTTCATCACCCATATGATGTTCGCGCTTGCATCATCATTATATAAGGGGTTTCACTTCTCAAGGTTCAACAGATTCAACGGTCAAATATGAGGGGTTTTCCCTTTCTTGAATTATCCATTCTAAGAACATAAACAAGAGTGTGTACATGGGAATATTCCCCCCACGCATTCAACGTTGACTATGGAATGAAGACATGATCTCTGATAAGTACTACAACTCACATTCTGTTGTAAGTTGTAACTATCAATCACTTCAACGCATTCTTTTCATTCTTTTTGACAACCTTGTGGTTGAAAACAAAAGTCTAGTGCCATAAGAAAGGTTTCATTAAAGGCAAAAAATATGGCAAAATCATTAGACCTTTATTTAAGATTCATTACACAACATATGTCAAAATGATACACTTAATCCCTTTTGATCAATAAATCAAGATAACAAGAGAGAAATCATTGCATCAGCAGATTCTGGTCCATCATTGTTCACGCTTGGTATAATGTTATCAGGAGATATAAGTTTTACAAACTCTTGGAGTTCTGTAAAGCTGCTATGCTCACTGTATGGCACTTCATACCTGATAAACAATAAAAACTTTGATTCATTAATAGCTATACAAATTTAAAGAAAAATTAGCAAACTGTTCTTCCAACAATAGTTGTGCAAATAATAACTAGTACGATGAGAATAAATTGAAATGCACCAGAGGCCAGGGGTTAGGTAAAATAAGCTTTACTGAACCAGAAGAAGAAAGAAATGGAAGAGACAGGAGTGGTTTGGAAGGGTCTTCAAACATAGGTGTAGCATTCAACTTCACCATAGATAAAAAGGATAGTAATGAAGGACAGTAAAGTATCACCTTATAGTAGTACCCTGCTGCCACCTTCTCCCAGGAGACTTCTTTTTATCTTTACCAAATGTCCAACCAGTGGGAGAGAAAGCAACTATGAGACTGAACCGACTCTGATTAAAGAAAATGCATCTTATGATTAGAAATGCAAAACTGAAAGTTAAAAGACAAATGAAATTCAGTATTCAAAATCCTATTCCAAAGCTGTAAAACAGCTTAGCAAGCAGATGGAGTTAGAGGAACCCTGCATTGTTTATCAGCCGCCAAGATATTCGATCACTTGATAGTTATCAGATCAAATATCTGATAAAGTAGGCAAAGTACTAATATCTCTAGATATTTTGTCGATAACTAAATGCAGACATCAAGATATGTACTACGCTACATTTAAAAATTCCACAGCATATACTGGGTATGCTACAAAATCAGGCAGTGGTACGCACCGAATATTGACATGATACATGCTTCAATCTTTTGAAGCTTGCGAGTGTCCACATGGGGGCAACATGAATGTTGCTTTCATGTTCATTTGAAGTAAACCACTGCATATCCTCATCCTGAAATTCCAAACATTTTAAAAGACGCATCTTTGCTGCTGTCACATAAACCTTTTTACGAAGCGCACGAGCAACCTCTAGGAATAGCCTTTCTTTTCCTATGAGACACAAGAAAACAAAGCAGTAAGCAACATTAACAGCCTACTCATTTTCTCTCTCCTTAGTTTCCATGTAGTTGGCCAGAGTACTACCATAGAGACACATATACCCAAACCAACATTTAGAAACTAATTACCAGCTGCAATATATGTCAAACAAATATTAGCTGGAAAAGACAACTGATGTAAAATATGTAGCATAAATATCGAGAAAGGGAAAGAGTTGTATTGAACTCTACCAATTGTATAGCTGCCAATCAGAAAAAGGGTCTTGGGATTAAAAGACTCGGCTTGAATGGCATCAATAACAAATTGTATTACAGCATCTTGTTTTGGAAAGTCATACTGCAATGAAACATACCACACATATAGAACAATTAGTATTACAAAGTTACCGAGAGCAACCACCCAGACAAGTTTAGCTAAAAGCATTTCTACCAACTATATGTAAACACTGTTGTAATTAAAGCGATAAAGCATAGGCTTAGTTATCTTGATCATACATTAAGAACAAATTTGTATAATCTATTCTGGTAGCAAATTGCTAAGGCTGTTAAAGTCGGACCATATATGGGCATACTGGATATGCCATGAAATTATTGTTTTGGAGGTATCCACAATAGGGAAAAGAAGCATTGAAATCAATTTTGACAATATCTCAAGTAGTTGGAGTATAATGTCTCATTTCATTATCATTTTAATGAACATAGATTTCAGGAAACCAAGTTTCAAAACAAAACTTCAATTCAGTCATGTCATTGGAAAGAGATGGCTCCACTACTAACATATGGACTCACCTGTGGGTTACAGTATGTTGAATCAAGAATTAGGGTATGTATAGGACACGTACGCAGCAAAGGATTGAGTGTTATTTCTTCACTAAAGCGAAAATCCCCAGTGTGAAGCACCGCCTAAATGGCCAGAAAAATATCTAGTAAATTCTAAAATACCAATGAGTAACAAGGAAATGGAGAAATAGTAACTAAGTGATTAGGAAGTCAATCCAAGCCACACCTTACCATTTGGAGGTTGAAAGAGTATGATAACAGCACCAGGGCAATGATTGGCATCCAAGCAAGTCACATCAACATCGGATATTTTAACCTTTTCATTCAGGGGCAAAACATGCAATTTATCATATGGAATCCCAATGTTCATATTTACGAGCCTAGCTGTGATAGAGGAACAATAGATCTTTCCATGATTGAACGACTTGGTAAGACCTTGATAATCTGTATTCACAAAAGAGAACCAACAGCTAAAGCCTAAATTGGACAGCTTTGAACATAAGGAACTTCTTTATTTAATAAAAAATTTCAGTAGTTGTATGTCTCCAATGAATTTTAAACACAAACTAGATTCCATATTTTTTCCAAATAGGGTAATGAGCACCAATAAACCCAAAAGTAGGTCGGAAGAAAACAAATCCTAACTTGTTTAGGTGAAGCACCAAAATGTCTGCCATGGTGGATATATTAACTTTTTGTTTCTTCATATTGAATATAATACAATTTCCAGAGTATTTGTATAACCTAAGTCAAGTACTACACAATGCTAACATACCAAAATCCATAACAACTATTCACATTCGGTAAGCTAACCATTTGGTGGAGATAAAGAAGATACGTGATCATACAGCCATGATTGAGTGGAAATAACAGTATTAAATTAAAATTTTACTAGATTGAAACAGTTTGTGATATAAACAGTGTGAATTTATATACATGTCAAATACACACATAAACACAGTTATTGATTTGACATCAGTAACTTAGGACTGAAAGTCTATAGATGATAAGGAACTAATGTTAACATGCAGAAGAAGACTTACGGTCCAAATGGAAGTGTGTGAGAAACCAGTGAGAACAATCTCCTCTCAGATATTTGAAAGCATCCTGCATATATTAAATGTATGTCTTATACTCAGACCCACATCAAAACAGGATAGGGCAGTTACATTGACAGAATACCAGAAGTTCCAGATATCGGTATTCATAATTTATTGGCTATTTATTTATCTTCATCTAAATCAGCAAGTCAGGTCACACTGAAACATGATTAATGTATATGCTCAGTTTGATTTGTCACCCAGGTGGCCTATGCACTTTCTCTTTACAGGATATTCTAAATCTGCTATCATACATGAAAAACCCTTTTCGCAGCCAATAATCCAAAACACAACTTAAAGTTCAAAACATGGATTATTATTTTAAGAAGCCATTTAGAAAAACTATCTTTTTAGCTAATATATTCCCGGAGTCCTAAACAAATGCATCAAGAGAATACTCGGTAACATAAAACAAATATGCGTCCTTATTTAGAATGATTTACCACCCGGAATGGTGTCCCTGGTATGCTACACCATTTGGGAACATCGCGAAGCTTTCTATTTGTTGGCGTATTTTTCGCTTTGTGCTTATGACCAGAACCTGAGCAACTGTTTTTTATTTCAGGCTGTTCTCCAGGAGTGGCAGAAACGTTCTTCCCATTGATAGCAAAGCCCGGAAAATACTCAGTAATTAATTTGTTTCCCACTGGTTTGCTAGTGCTATCAAATTTTCTTTCAGATTTGTCATGTTGCGATTTGACTTTCTGGTTTCTGATCCTTCTAGGCTCTGCAGGAGCATCCTGGTGTTCCTCATTTTTAGGGGCAGCTCCTTTTCTAAGTTCAGACAGTGCATGCACAATCTTTTTTCTGGGGCCAAGTGCAGTAACACCCATGCTTAAGAGATCCTATACATACAGAAGAGAAAATGGAAATCTAAATCAGTTGAAATAAATCTTAAACAACAAACAATACTATTTTGGGTTGTAATCATGAAGTCCTCACTTTGGAAACTTTACCTAACCAGTAACCACCACCCTCGTCAGTAAATGGTATTTTGGTGTTCTATACCACTTCTTTTGGTCATGAATACCAAAAATCCAAACCAAAAACACATTGCTAGATTTTGAAACAACAAAATGTCATCAAGAACTCTTAAAAAGCTTAAGCTTTTAAGTAGGGTTCACGAATGAGTTTATACACACAACACTCTGAGAATCTCACTCCAGGCCAAAAGCCAAATTAGGACAAAAATTATTGCATATCCTAAGGAATTGGGCAGCAAAAGGACAAAGGTAACATCCAAATTTTAATTCAAA
Source organism: Lupinus angustifolius (assembly GCF_001865875.1). NCBI lineage: Eukaryota > Viridiplantae > Streptophyta > Magnoliopsida > Fabales > Fabaceae > Lupinus > Lupinus angustifolius. The sequence continues at coordinate 19,774,284 of NC_032023.1, forward strand.
ACTGAAAATGAAACACAACAACGAAAAAGAGTGAGCTAATAAATCACCTCTTCCGTCAGCCACTGCAAGGTGTCAAAATCAACTTCTTCCCTCACAAAAACATGTTCATATTTTACTAAACCCAATTTACGTAGCCAATCAACAACAGGGGAAACTTTTGATACAGATTGAACTTCTATCTCTTCAACATGTGGTGGAACCTGAATGAAATTATTATCAAGGCAATGTAACAAAGTCTAACAATATTACAATTGAACATGAAAATGAAAATGAAGAATGGTGAAAAAATGTTACATGTTGAGGTGTATCTTGTGATTTGTCAAGACAATCATTGGTGTGAAGATTTCGCTGTTCCTCTGTTAAATTTGAAATATCAACTTCACATAGAGGACATATCACACAGTCTTCATCTAATTGCTCTAACTCATCACACAATTTCAATAACGAATCAAGCTCCGAATCCGAATCAACCTCCGCAACTTCATCTGAGAGTTTTTCAGATCCGTTTCTCAATAAAACCAGCTTAGACTCTATTGACTTTCCAAAATAGCCCCCCTTCAATTCACGAGGCACAGAACAATAAGAATGGTTAGAATGAGAAGAAGAAACATGATAATGTTGAAGTGTAGTACAATTTATGTCTATGGTTGAAGGAATGAAATCCAAGCTGCAGTTTTCGAATTCGTGTGGTGCATAATCGTCGCTGTCGAGAGTGGAATAGTTCGGGAATGGTGAATTAGGGTTAGCGAGAATATTGTCCTTGTCAAATTCGAATGAGTTATTGTGTTTGGGTTTCTTGGAGAGAGAAGGTGCTGTTTGAGTAAGAGGCAAATCGTAAACGTCGTCGTCCAGCATCGGAATAAGTAGAGATGAGTGGAATTCGATGATTATGTACTGATCCAAGATGAGTTGAAGTTTGTATGAGGAATAAGAATAAAAAGAAGATTGGTGACTCCTTTTCAAACTTTTTTGTGTCGTGAAATGGAGGGAAGGTGATGAATGGTTCCTTTTTGGATTATGGGCTCTTGGTCCGTTCCTAAAAGCCTGATTCATATTTTTTTATGCATAAGGTTCCATAAAAGCGTGTCACTTCTCTTGTTGACGGGAGAAAAAAAATATTTAAATTAAAAATTTAATAATAAAATATATTTATGACATTAACATGGTGATATATGTATAAAATGGACATGGTGCTTTGCAATAGAAGTGGGATTATGAATTTTGTTTGGAAATTAAAAAGAACTCACCTTTCTTATGATACATAGTCATGTTAGACACCATACCATATCTATTTGGTTACTTATATTTAAAAGATAATAATAATTAAACAGTGTAATATTTATATATCGAAAATGTAAAAATTTATACACAATTGGTATATCATCTACTATTTATTTGGATTACATTACATAAGAGTGAATGATAATATAAAAGAATGATTGATAATATAGTGCAATATAAAAACTATTACGCTATCAATGCATAAATCTTTTTCTAATAATTAAATATGAATAGTAAATAATAAATTAAGAAATGTTATGAATGTATATATGTTTTTATTTGAATAACTTAGTTTTCATAAAATCAAAGATAGGGTACACAATGTGGTGTAGGCTACAGTATTCACTATTCAAATACTTATATCAAATACTTATCAATTTTATATCATATTAGATAAAAATTTATATATTAACTTTATGAGTTTTATATATTGTCACTCTATTATTCATCATTCATATTTTAGTCCTAATAGCCATTAGAGGGAGAGAAATGATCTCCACTATTATTAAACATGTTATACCCTTAAAAGTTCAAAGTCGGAGATATTTGATTAAACTTTCAAACCGTTATACTAGCTTACTTTTCTCATATTTGATAGTACTAATTTTTTGACTTTATTTTATAGTTCATGGTTGCCCAACTCAAACAAATGTCATTTTTAGGAATAAAATTCCTAATTTTTAGTCAACCTATAAATCTAACTCCACTAGACTAATACATTATTATTCAATAGTATTAGATGATATTAATGGACAAATTCAATTGGATTGAATTACATAATTTTCTTGAGCCGTATCTTTTTAATAAAGAACAACTAGTTATGTTATATCAACTTTATTTTATACAAATTAAATAACTACGTACACAAATATGAAATCTTTAAAAGAGTGTAAAATATATACATATATTATATCATTTATCATGTATTTAAATTTATTTTTCTGAAAAGATAATAAAGATTAAATAATAATAATAATAAATAGAGTCATAATGTATAAAACTCATATTTTCTCATTAATATATTTTTTTCTCATTCTTAAAATAGTTTGTTGAAACAGGTCCCATAATTTATTCCACATTTTTACATTTCACCAATTTTACTTTAAAATGTCATCATTAATCCATTTTAATTAAATTTATATACAAGTTATACATATGTATTGATTATACAATATAATTTCTTTGAATTATGGGATGAAACTATGAAAGCCCTCTTCATACCTTTTGTTGAATTAATTAAATAACAATAAATAATAATTATCATATTTCTTTACTATTACCAACCTGTATCCACTATCAACAGCTCCAAGTGTGAGCTTCCACTAATCCGCGATCCAATCAAGAAATTCAGTGTTTAGCTATGGGCGGCGACGGCGGCGAGAGGTGGTGCGTGGTCACCGGAGGCCGTGGCTTCGCGGCTCGTCATCTGGTAGAAATGCTAATCCACTCCAACACGTACTCCGTTCGCATCGCCGATTTAGGATCCACCATAGACCTCGAACCCTCCGAGCAATTAGGTATTCTCGGCGAAGCTTTAACATCTGGTCGAGCTCAATACGTAACTCTCGATCTTCGCAATAAGGAGCAAGTCTTGAAAGCGTGTGAAGGTGCTGAAGTTGTGTTTCACATGGCTGCTCCTAACTCTTCCATTAATAGCCTCCAACTCCATCAATCTGTCAATGTTCAAGGTAAAATAAATAGTAACACTTCAATCTGTTTTCTGTTACTATCTTTCGGTTTCAATTTTACTGAGATTGTTGTTTTCGGAAGGAACGAAGAATGTGATTGATGCTTGTTTAGAGCTTAAAGTCAAGCGACTTATTTATACTAGCTCTCCTAGTGTAGTTTTTGACGGCATTCATGGAATTCATAATGGAAATGAAACATTGCCGTATCCACCTTCGGTAATTACTCTATAATTCAGCATTTGGGAGTAGATTTGAGATGTTTATTGTTATTTATTATCGTGATTTATGAAATTGGTGTGGTGCTCATTATTGAATTGAATTAAATTTCAGCATAATGATCATTATTCTGCAACTAAAGCCGAGGGTGAAGGATTGGTTATTAAGGCCAATGGGAAGGATGGACTCCTAACATGCTGCATACGGCCTAGCAGCATTTTCGGGCCTGGCGATAAACTGCTCGTGCCTTCCTTAGTTGATGCTGCCAGGGCAGGGAAATCCAAGGTAATGTTATTGTTCTTTCCGTCCCATTGATTCAAATTTTGTATGTGATTTTACCTGTGCATCATAATTTTGAACTGAAGTCATTTAGCTACCAAAATATGACATATAGAAGGCATAAATGTATCTATTGCAGGTTTAATTGTGACTTGTTTCTGTTAGGTTTTGTTTACGGCTCTACAACCTCTTCCTCGTGGTTGAGCAAAATGTCAAAAGTTAGCCATTAGCTTTACCGTTTTTTAGCCTAGTCACTGCTGTTATGATGTACTTAATCACTTGGAATCTTGGATAAGTTTGTGCTAAAGGTTCTAACATGTTTTTCTTATAGATTCTTGGTAGAAATATACTGCTTAAATAATTAACCAAACACTCACAACATTTAATCTTGAATAAGACCTGTCTTATTGAGTCAGAAAATATCCACAAGTGGAATGAAATTGGACTGAAACTGATAACAACAAAGAAATTTTGCTTCATGAAATTGGAGGCACATGGAGAAAGCAGCTATAAACAATATGCATATGTGACAGTATATTGGCAAATGCTTTTCCCAACCTTTCTTCATTCTTTAATTTATATTTTTCTCTTGAACAGTTCATTATTGGCGATGGCAATAATCTTTATGATTTCACTTATGTTGAAAACGTGGCTCATGCTCATATATGTGCTGAACGAGCTCTGGCTTCGGAGGGGAAAGTTTCAGAAAAAGCTGCAGGAGAGGTACTGCTGGAAGATTCTATCATTACTTTCTTAGTTTGCTCCATTGTTGAGGGGTTGTTGTTTCTGAACAGCTGTTCAACAATTAAAAAGTTATTTATTGATAAAAGGGTGATGCTATGTTGAAGGGAAGAATTTCTTCTTTTTGGCAAATAAGAAAACTTTGAAAATGTACCTTGTATGGAAGAATGTTCATTTAAACCTAGTTAATTAGATTCAACATCAAAACAAATTATTGCATATCTTCAAAAGAGCATCCGTGTTTCCTGTACTAAAGGATGATACAAGGAACTGTGTTAATTTGCATGCTAAGTTAGGAAAATTTTAGCAATTACTAAACTATTTATTTGCTGATGGACGTTTGTTTTCTAGGCATATTTCATAACAAATATGGAACCTATAAAGTTTTGGGAGTTCCTGTCACTAATCCTGGAAGGTCTTGGATATGAAAGGTAGTTTCTTTTATATTGTTAACCATTAAGTATTTCTTTGCTCTCGTTATGCAACCTCTCATATTTTATTTGTGATTTCCTGCTGATGTAAAATAAAGGGTCCAAAACTCACATGAGCTGCACAGAAAACTTGACAGTGGTGTATATTTATTAATAATTTGCTAAAGACACCAATTTGAGATGATCAAAAGAAATATTTATAATCACACAGTAGACCTTTAGTCAACTCCTAATCAACACTGAAGCTTAAAAAATAACTTGTCTAAAGATAAGAGAAAATTTCCTAAAACAAAAAATAACATAAGTTATCCCAATCTATGATACTCATCTGCGCCACCTCTGTTCTATTATTGTAAAAACACAGGTGCTGGCAGTTTGGAACTGTCAGATTATTAATAAACTAGTTATGTGACTACTCATTTGTTCTATCATATGAAAGATGCAATATTAAGTTGAAGTTGGACTTTGACATCAGCATTAGGCTGAAGTTCCTGTCTAATCGATATTTTAGGAATTAGGATTACGGGTTTTTCCAAATCCTGGCCACTATTTTTTTTATTATATTGATTCTTAAGGATGTAAAGAGAAAAATCATTTCTGCTATCTCTTTTATGGGCATGGTCTCTGGTGCACAGGGTTTTGTTTATGCTAATGAGGATATAAATTTCTATATTTCATTTTTACATTATATTCAAATGAAATAAGGAATACAGTTATGGACTTATGGACTTATGGTTTTATCACATACGTCTGTACAAGCATAGTTGTTGCGTTATCAATGCCTTTTCTATATTTCTTTTTTGCATTATATTCAAATGAAATAAGGAATACAGTTATGGACTTATGGTTTTATCACGTATGTCTGTATGAACATAGTTGTTGCGTTATGAATGCCTTTTCTTCGTTATCTGAGTTTATGTAGTCTGCAGGCCTAGAATAAAGATCCCTGCCTCTGTTATCATGCCAATTGCACATTTGGTGGAGTTAATATATAAGCTGCTAGGACCATATGGAATGAAGGTGCCACAGTTTACACCCTCAAGAGTAAGACTCCTGTCTTGCAGTAGATCGTTTGATTGCTCAAAAGCAAAAGACCGCCTTGGCTATGCACCCATCATAACACTACAGGTATGGTGATATTTTGGAAAACTAATTAGATATTATGTATTCTATTTCTACATGGAGATTCATGATGGTGTACTTCATTTAGATGCTGAAGTGGTCATTATTGTGAAAGATTTTAGGGAGCTTCAGTGAAGTCGCAAATTTCATGCATATATCAAGTGATCCACATTCCTTATGTGTTGTTCATGCTTTCAAAGTATGAAAAATTACTAGAAGTTGTCTGATTTAAAACCCATAAAATTATGGATAATATGGAGTAAAGATTATCTAATATATTCTCAAATAAAGTATAAGATGTGACATCTATTGCAGTGGGTGCTAGTCCTAGTTCTTGCAGGGTTACTTAAACTTATAATAACATGATTGTAATTTTTCTTGCAGGAGGGTCTTCGGAGGACGATTGATTCATACCCACACCTAAGGGCTGAAAATCAACCTAAAACCAGAAGAGAAGGACCCTCAAAATCTTCCATATACCTTGGAAGAGGAAGAGGTATGAATAACCAACTGTACTCAATTGTCCTCTTTGTTTGGGAAATCTAGAATTGATGTTTATTCAATGTTGGCTTGCATTTATTGTAAAGAAGAATTAAGCTATTACTACACCTAAAAATAAGCATATGGCTGCTACTCTTGCACGGTTGTACCATTTGATGGAGGGACTTTGATTATGTTATAAAACAGGCAAGATTATGAACAAGAACATGTTGATAGACACGCAAGATGTTCATTTAATTTCCAGGAATATTAAATTCGATTGGATTGTGAAAGGTAATGCAGAAAGTTGTAGTTTAGGCTCATAATAGCCGGTCTTTATCAAATACTACCAATTCTGTATTTTTTTATCTTGATATGAAATATTGCATTCTTCTTATAAAGCATGTTTTTGGTTGACATGAAAGCTCTATGAAGCCTGAAACAACAATTTTATTATCTATTTGCTCAGTTGACAACATTATCAGATCTCTTCTACGTACTATACCAATGCAATTGTGTAGCGACCTGATCTTGGAAGTAGTTTTTTTTTTCTTTGGTTACATGCTGGGAGTAGTTTTGCAGTTAAAATTTTTTTCTATACATTTTAATTGATTTATTCATTTTCAGTTGCTGACACGTTGCTTTGGAAGGATAGAAAGCAAACTTTCACTACATTGTTAGTCTTGGCTGCAATATACTTCAACTTCATTGCATCTGGAAACACCATCATTACTGCTGTTTCAAAGCTTCTATTATTCATATCAATCTTTTTATTCATTCATGGCATTCTACCTGCAAAGATGTAAGTACACCACTGTTCATCATTTCCATTTGTCAATTAACATTGTATATTTGTATGTTGCCATTATCATATCCAATAATGTAGTTGTTATCCCTTCAGAAAAGTATTCATGGTTGTTATCTATTAGAAGCATTGCGGTTTCTAATGCAAAAATAAATGATAACTATCGCTAGTTCTTTGTGCTTGTGCAGATTGGGGTATAATATTGAGAAAATACCCCCATCAGGGTTTCACTTATCAGACAATATGTCACATCAAATTGCTCTCTCAGTGGCCTCATCTTGGAATTTTGCTGTGAATGTTTTAAAATCCCTTGCACAAGGAAATAATTTGGAGCTGTTCTCTAAGGTACTATCTACACTGCGTCACTTATTTGCCTATGGACAGTGATTTTCATATGAATTGTAAAATTCTATAGAATTGTTGAAAGATTGTGAAATTCATAATTTCCCATTTTAAAATTTTATTTATGTAAAAATTAGTTTATCGCAGTACAAAGTTTCTTCTCAGCCGTGCTTACACTTTTTTGGCTTCCTGATCTGTAGGTTGTTTTCTCTCTGGTTATCCTTAGTTTCCTTGGAGGCTTCTCACTTCAGAGCCTATATATTATAGGTTTGCTCTCTCTCTCTCTCAAACACACAAAGACAGACTCACGCTTTGCACATGTATGTGCCTACAAGAATTTTCTACACAGGAAATTCTTCATTTGACTCCACGTTTGTGATGGTGACAAGTTGCATGGTTACCTCATTCGATCACTTTTGACTGGGACATCCAGTTCATCGGCTACTGTCAGAAGACAAGCCACTGCCTGCTATTACGTGCTTTTGTTTGAACCTAAGGTTACTGGATGTGGATGATACTAATACTTGTTTGTTTCATTTCGTGGTTACAGGTATTGCCTTTGTGTTTGTAGCTTTCTATGTTTATGAAAAGAAGGAAGAAGACATTGATGGCATATTCATAACAATACATTCTTTTGGATGCAAGTTGAAATCCGATTTCACCAGGAAGTTTCTTCTTTCAAAGAAGATTGATTGACAGCTTATAAACTCATTTTTTTTATTGGTTGAGTTGGGCACTTGCATCTTCATTAACTCCATATCAGAGTTCCATGTAAGATTGTACACCAATTGTATTTTCATATTGACAGAGTTGTACTCATCAAGTATTTGAATTCAGAATTTTGACACTTACCCCTTTCATTGCCTTTCTCTATTCGGTTATGTTGGTTTCTTGGATAATTAAATGATGAATATTGGTTCTCCTAAACCTAACTCTGAAGCACTCTCGCAATAAGAAAACTTCTTAACAATTGCATGTTCCGGTGCTTGAATTTTGATCCATTTTCTAGTAACAGAAATATATTATTCCAAGTTTAAGGGTTCAAACTAAGGTCATGCACCCATTTCTAATGACATTAAATGATCGTATGAACTTGGCATTTGAAATAGTCAAATGACCTTAGTATGAAACTTGAACATTGGATAATATTTTGTTAACCATTGCTATCACACCACCTCGCAACCCTAGCATTATCATATCATCCACCATTGCTTCCACCAACCACCACCCTGAAAATGTTGCCTCCATCTCCTTTGACACCACCATCGCTACCACCATTAACAAATAAATATATTACAAATTATATATCCTGTGATATATGATTATTTTTGTCTTGAATATTATTTTACCATATCCCACCATTCTTTAGTGGATTATCTTATGCACAACAAATAGTAGACATGATAAAGTGCCTATCATACTCATACCTTATTCTAATCACATGCAACTCTCTTATCATATATTCATATATGTCATTAGTGATAAACATAGAGGCATACCCATACCAATTAAATTTAATCACTAAATGACTCCCAAACTTCCCTACTAACTTTATGTAAAAAAAAAATTATCCAATTAGTTTGGTTTGTTGCAACCTCCCCTTTCTAGGCCTTGTTTTCCGTGCAAGTTTGTAAGCCTGCAAAAGTAAGAAGCCCATGTATTGAGCCCATTGCTCAGTATGATTTGGGAGGTTAATAGTTTTCACACAATATTTATTTACACTACAAACATATTTCATTGGTTATCAAGCTAAAAGAAAAAAAGAGCATCTTTTGCTCTCTTTTTTTGTTGCTTTTGCTTGTACTAAAAAAGCATAGAAGGAATGTAAAAAAAATATTCACGGTCTAGATGAAGCAGAATTGGGAGTAACAAAAACTCTCACTATTTCCGACATTATTTTACCTTTTCTATACTTGTGAATATTTGAAATTAGAAATATGAATATGGATTATTTTGTTTTCAATTATGTTTATTTATTTATTTATTATTCTCCTATTTTATTTCATTAGTTTAATACATAAATTTTTTACACAATGCAAATCCAATATTAATGAAGCATTTCATTATATTTTAAACTGATAACAATAATTATGATATAAACCGAATTAATCTATATATAAAGTATCATAAACCGAATTAATCTATATATAAAGTCAAAATATGGTGTAACTTCTATCATGTTATAATTTTTACTTCCTATTTTGTCCTTCATATTATTTATATTTTACAAAAAAAACCATATAATTCTAGTTAATCATCACCAACAAATTAATTAACTTAGTTTATCGCAGTACAAAGTTTCTTCTCAGCCGTGCTTACACTTTTTTGGCTTCCTGATCTGTAGGTTGTTTTCTCTCTGGTTATCCTTAGTTTCCTTGGAGGCTTCTCACTTCAGAGCCTATATATTATAGGTTTGCTCTCTCTCTCTCTCAAACACACAAAGACAGACTCACGCTTTGCACATGTATGTGCCTACAAGAATTTTCTACACAGGAAATTCTTCATTTGACTCCACGTTTGTGATGGTGACAAGTTGCATGGTTACCTCATTCGATCACTTTTGACTGGGACATCCAGTTCATCGGCTACTGTCAGAAGACAAGCCACTGCCTGCTATTACGTGCTTTTGTTTGAACCTAAGGTTACTGGATGTGGATGATACTAATACTTGTTTGTTTCATTTCGTGGTTACAGGTATTGCCTTTGTGTTTGTAGCTTTCTATGTTTATGAAAAGAAGGAAGAAGACATTGATGGCATATTCATAACAATACATTCTTTTGGATGCAAGTTGAAATCCGATTTCACCAGGAAGTTTCTTCTTTCAAAGAAGATTGATTGACAGCTTATAAACTCATTTTTTTTATTGGTTGAGTTGGGCACTTGCATCTTCATTAACTCCATATCAGAGTTCCATGTAAGATTGTACACCAATTGTATTTTCATATTGACAGAGTTGTACTCATCAAGTATTTGAATTCAGAATTTTGACACTTACCCCTTTCATTGCCTTTCTCTATTCGGTTATGTTGGTTTCTTGGATAATTAAATGATGAATATTGGTTCTCCTAAACCTAACTCTGAAGCACTCTCGCAATAAGAAAACTTCTTAACAATTGCATGTTCCGGTGCTTGAATTTTGATCCATTTTCTAGTAACAGAAATATATTATTCCAAGTTTAAGGGTTCAAACTAAGGTCATGCACCCATTTCTAATGACATTAAATGATCGTATGAACTTGGCATTTGAAATAGTCAAATGACCTTAGTATGAAACTTGAACATTGGATAATATTTTGTTAACCATTGCTATCACACCACCTCGCAACCCTAGCATTATCATATCATCCACCATTGCTTCCACCAACCACCACCCTGAAAATGTTGCCTCCATCTCCTTTGACACCACCATCGCTACCACCATTAACAAATAAATATATTACAAATTATATATCCTGTGATATATGATTATTTTTGTCTTGAATATTATTTTACCATATCCCACCATTCTTTAGTGGATTATCTTATGCACAACAAATAGTAGACATGATAAAGTGCCTATCATACTCATACCTTATTCTAATCACATGCAACTCTCTTATCATATATTCATATATGTCATTAGTGATAAACATAGAGGCATACCCATACCAATTAAATTTAATCACTAAATGACTCCCAAACTTCCCTACTAACTTTATGTAAAAAAAAAATTATCCAATTAGTTTGGTTTGTTGCAACCTCCCCTTTCTAGGCCTTGTTTTCCGTGCAAGTTTGTAAGCCTGCAAAAGTAAGAAGCCCATGTATTGAGCCCATTGCTCAGTATGATTTGGGAGGTTAATAGTTTTCACACAATATTTATTTACACTACAAACATATTTCATTGGTTATCAAGCTAAAAGAAAAAAAGAGCATCTTTTGCTCTCTTTTTTTGTTGCTTTTGCTTGTACTAAAAAAGCATAGAAGGAATGTAAAAAAAATATTCACGGTCTAGATGAAGCAGAATTGGGAGTAACAAAAACTCTCACTATTTCCGACATTATTTTACCTTTTCTATACTTGTGAATATTTGAAATTAGAAATATGAATATGGATTATTTTGTTTTCAATTATGTTTATTTATTTATTTATTATTCTCCTATTTTATTTCATTAGTTTAATACATAAATTTTTTACACAATGCAAATCCAATATTAATGAAGCATTTCATTATATTTTAAACTGATAACAATAATTATGATATAAACCGAATTAATCTATATATAAAGTATCATAAACCGAATTAATCTATATATAAAGTCAAAATATGGTGTAACTTCTATCATGTTATAATTTTTACTTCCTATTTTGTCCTTCATATTATTTATATTTTACAAAAAAAACCATATAATTCTAGTTAATCATCACCAACAAATTAATTAACTACATCTCTCACCTTAAACTATACATTATCATAAATACACAAAAATTATAATATATAATATATTGAATACAACAAATATATTCTAACTATAAAAAATAAAATACATAAAAACTGAATATATAATATCATATAATATTGATAAACAATCAAAATTTTAATAACAGATTAAATTAAATTAACCATAGAGGCATACCCATACCTAAGTAACCACTTAATATTTTTTTACGGAAGAACATATCAATTTATTTAAAAAAAAACCCCAAAAGTATAAAAGACAAAGAATATACTCATCCTAGAGAAAAATATAAAATTTAATCCATCAAAGAAAAGATAGAGCAAACCTAGTTGGCGCGCCGCAGTTTATTAGAGAAGGTCCTTCAACATCAAAAAACCCTAACAGCAACAAATTTTGTTGTTCTCTCACAGTGATAGCGAACAAAATCAACCATGGCTGATGTTCTCGTTATGAAAGATATTGAAGCCACCGCTTCTCGTCTCGGAATCGATATCGATTCCATCGATCTCGATTCAATTCGTCTCCCCACTGCTGATAATGTTGGCATTCCAAGGTATTTAACTTTTTTTTTACTTTAATTCCTGCTAGGTATAGAAACTATAGATTGTAACATTTATTTTGTGTTTAATTTTATTATGATAGTGATGATGAGGATGTTCTCCAAGAGGAGAATCTGGAATTTGAGTCTGGATTCGGGAACATTATAGTTGTGGATAATTTACCAGTTGTTCCTAAGGAGAAGTTTGAGAAACTTGAAGGCGTTATTCGGAAGATCTATAGTCAGATTGGTGTTATCAAGGACGATGGTCTTTGGATGCCTGTTGATCCTGATACTGAGAAAACTTTGGGTTACTGCTTCATTGAATATAATTCCCCTCAGGTATTGTAATTATAATTTGATTATAATGTTGAACTTTAATTTTATTGTATTTATCAGTTTATAATGAATTTGATTATTTTAGGAAGCCGAGCTTGCTAAAGAGAGGACTCACGGATACAAACTGGATCGTGCACACGTATTTTCGGTGAACATGTTTGATGACTTTGATAGGTTCATGAAAGTTCCGGATCAGTGGGCTCCTCCTGAAACCAAGCCATATGCTCCAGGGGTAACATTCTATCTGTTTGTTTGAGTTTTCAGTTATCCTTTTTGGTTATTGTGATTTGTGGTATGGTGATCTCACTGATCTGCAAAGTGAGCAATGCCTTTTTTGTTGTCAACTTTTTGGTTTATTTGAATTATCTACACAATTCTTTCATGATCATAGTATTAAATCTCCTCTCTTGTTTTAATTTCTGAATTTATTCCTGTCTGTGCATTCATGAATCTTTCTGGCTTCATTTATAATATACACACTTGCTTAATTTCATTGTTACATTTTTATTATTGACAAACTATGCAAAACTATTAATAATCTTATCTTTCTTACTGTTTTTTTTACCACAGCCGGTTCAGCTATGCTTTTTGTTTCAGTCAACAATTTTGGCCATTTGGTCCTATAATATTTGTATTATTTCAGCCTTTTTTAGTCCAAATTGTATTTTGAAATATAGGCAAGACCTCAATTTGATCTGGCTCTGTTCATATTTTTATTAGTCCTTAAGTATAACCAGTTTCAGTTTTCTCATAAACTACACTTTTTTGTCATGAATATGTTTGCATTACTTGCTAGGTAGCATTCAGTCTGAGCAATATGTGCTTGTATAAGCGTGTGTTTATTTTATTGACTTAGTAGCTTTCCCTTTGGCGCATTGCAACTTTTCAATGTTTAACTTCTCTTCTGTCTATATATATCTTACAGGAGAATCTTCAAAATTGGCTCACTGATGCAAAAGCCCGAGATCAGTTTGTGATTCGTGCTGGTTCAGATACCGAGGTTCTATGGAATGATGCAAGGCATTTGAAACCTGATCCTGTTTATAAACGCACGGTGGGTGGAGATTATATTTCCAAACCTTCTATTATTTTATATTATTAGCATCCTTTCATTATCAGTCCCTCTCCCCCTTTATATGGTTGTGTATTGCTGCTGGCCCTGGGTGTTAATATATTTTATGAATTACAGTTTTGGACTGAGAGCTTTGTGCAATGGTCGCCTCTGGGAACATACTTGGCAACAGTTCACAGGCAGGGGGCAGCTGTTTGGGGAGGTGCTTCAACCTTCAACCGTCTCATGCGTTATGCTCATCCGCAGGTTTAGTGTAATTTCATTTTGCATTATTATTTGACACTTGCACTTTGGTTTTCTTTATATTTTCATTTTTAATTGTATTTTTGTTAATGTTTAATATAAATTGCAGGTAAAACTTATTGATTTTTCACCCGGTGAGAAGTATTTGGTAACATATAGCAGCCACGAACCCAGCAACCCCAGAGATGCTAATGTGAGTGATCTCTTCTGTGTATTATTTTATTATGCTTATTTTAGGCAGCTTTTTTTTCTAACACCAACTTTCTTTTCATAGAGAGTTGTGATAAATATATTTGATGTGAGGACTGGTAAAGTTATGAGGGATTTTAAAGGAAGTGCTGATGACTTTGCAATTGGAGGTGCTGGTGGTGTCACTGGGGTGTCTTGGCCTATTTTCAAGTACTAATTTCTTTTGCTTTAAATATTTTATATCTAGATTTAATGCAAGTATTTCAGAATCGTCATGGGCCTAATGCATTCATGCTATTATATTTTCAGATGGAGTAATGGAGGAGATGATAAGTATTTTGCAAGGATGGGGAAAAATGTACTCTCTGTATATGAGACAGACACTTTTTCTCTCGTTGACAAGAAGTCCTTAAAGGTTGAAAATATAGTGGATTTCAGCTGGTCTCCAACTGATCCAATTATTGCACTCTTTGTTCCTGAGATGGGAGGTGGTAACCAGCCTGCTAGGGTATGTTTATGTTTTTTTGTCTTTTATGCTCACAGACTATGTTTTGTGTTAGCTGGTTAATTTAGTTAATGTCCATAGATTTTTTTATCAATCTTTTCTAATTTAGATGTATTTAATCATTTAGGTAAGTCTGATTCAAATCCCCAGCAAAGTGGAACTCAGGCAGAAAAATCTGTTCAGTGTCAGTGACTGCAAGATGTACTGGCAAAGCAATGGAGATTACCTTGCTGTTAATGTAGATCGGTTTACAAAAACTAAGAAAAGCACATACACAGGCTTTGAGCTTTTCTACATAAAAGAACGTGACATACCCATAGAAGTTCTAGAGCTTGAGAACAAGAATGACAAGATCATTGCATTTGCTTGGGAGCCAAAAGGCAATAGGTTTGCAGTTATCCATGGAGACAATCCTAAGCCTGATGTTAGCTTTTACACAATGAGGACTGCTCAGCACACCGGCCGAGTTTCAAAGCTCACTACTTTGAAAGGCAAGCAGGCAAATGCTCTGTTTTGGTCACCAGTAGGTCGCTTCATTGTACTAGCAGGGTTGAAAGGCTTTAATGGGCAGTTAGAATTTTACAATGTTGATGAACTTGAAACCATGGCTACTGCTGAACATTTTATGGCAACTGATATTGACTGGGATCCAACTGGAAGGTATACCTTAACGCACATTCATATATTCATATTGCTAATAAAGGCAGAAGTTTTTTGGCTAACCTTGTATTTACTTGGTTACTTTACTTGGAAGGTATACCTTAATATGCAGTCTGAAATTGTATATACTACAGTATTAAAGGGCTTATTTGGATACTTCACTGTAAAAAACACTAGCCCTAGGTTTATGAGCTGTCATTTGATTATATTTTTTTTATCATTTTCTTGCTGCAGGTATGTTGCAACAGCCGTTACTTCAGTTCATGAAATGGAAAATGGTTTCAATATATGGTCTTTCAATGGCAAACATCTCTATCGGATACTGAAGGATCACTTCTTCCAGGTTACATTGACAATTGCGCTTTATACTTTGTTTGGCCATTATATTTATATGTTCATTACAATTGTGGAAGGAATAATTTGTGAATGTACAATGTTTTTGTATTTGGCAGACTATATTAGATGTTACAATATAATGTTCTATTGTTTGAATCTATGTTTTGGTATCAATTTTTGCAATTGCACACAGATCATTAAGTTATTGATATAGGCCTTTTTGCCGCCATGCAAGTTGTTTTGGCACAGGAAGTTTTAATCTAATATAGTTGTTTTATACCCACTGTAATTTCTGTCCTTTTTATTTTCTTTACACAGTTCTTATGGCGTCCAAGGCCACCGTCTTTCTTGAGTGCTGAGAAAGAGGAAGAGATTGCAAAGAACTTGAAGAAGTATAGCAAGAAATATGAGGCCGAAGATCAAGATGTTTCATTGCTGCTGAGCGAGCAGGAGCGTGAAAAGCGTAGGGCTTTGAAAGAAGATTGGGACAAGTGGATCAATGAATGGAAGAGGTTGCATGAAGAAGAGAAGTTATACAGGCAAAATCTGAGGGATGGAGAGGCAAGTGATGAAGAAGAGGAATATGAGGCCAAGGACATTGAAGTTGAGGAAGTGATTAATGTATCAGAAGAGATCCTTCACTTTGAATAAGGTCAAGAGTGAAACCTATAGCTGAGTTCATAGAATTCAAACACTGAATTCACTTGTCTAGGTTGTTAAACAACATACTTCAAGTTGATCTTTGTAAAACCTAATTTTGTAGGGTTTTTTTTTAATTTATCCGTTGAATTATCCTTTTCTCTAATTTCAGATGAAAGATAATTTTGCTGTTTCCTTTGGGCAAAGTCAGTTTCACACTTTCACCCCTATTCCAAAGTGTATTTTGTACCTTAGTGGTTAAGGTACATTAATCTAACCCATTGAATTTGGTGAATTATTGAGATTATTATGTGTCACTCCACATGATAATCTGGATCATTTCTGTCAAAATTCAAACAAAATGTGTAAAGAGAAACGTATTCTGCTTGTCAAGTAATTGAATTCTCCTAAAGAAATTTAGAACACCCAAGTTGCATGCATAAATTATAACATTACTTGGTAGAGTTTAACTAATGTCGTTTTTTAATTGCTTGTAGGATTTACTGGTTAGTATTGGCGTAAATTTTAGTTCTATTTTTTATTTTTTATTTTTTGGTTTTGTTAATTTATTTACAAATACTCTATAAGTTTAGACAGAATAGCTTTAACCTTATTAGCTGAAACTGAGAAAATGATATCCAGATAAACGCTATTACTATTACCTATTCTGGGTATAAGGATGGTGGTTGCCTATTTATTGCATGCGAGATTTATAAGATCTATGCATTAAATTTTGGTTCTCGTTAAAGAGTAAGAACTAAGAACAGTTGTTACAAAATTATAATGAGGGAAATTTTGTATTGAAAATCTTATTCCGCTATTAGTTTTTATGCATTAAAATATATATTTTTCAACCTTTCCCTTAAAATTTTGACGTGTCTCAACCATAGGATAACGATGAGTTGATGTCAGTTTGTGGAGTGCAATTTCTCGATTATAATTCATTTGTGTCAAGCCAAATCAATATGGAAATGAGTATTACTTTTTTTAATGGTTTAAGCTCAAATCACTCCAAATTTATACCTTTGAATGTATTTTTTTCTCAACCTTTACTTTCCTTTGATTTCTTTACAGGCATTTTATGGTGTTAAACCTTTTCATTTATACATTGATAATCTCTTCATCAAGTTTCCTATAAAAGAAAGGCAACAACGTTAAGCCACAAAGGTATATTGTTCAAAAACATGAAGGTGAAAACAAAAGATTTGAGAATAAAATTTGGCAACAAAAAAGTTTAAAGTAACAACTTCTTATATACTAATGTGGCAGTAAATACGATTAAGTGAATATAAGAATATCCGATTTGGAATAGGGATCCTCTCCATTAATGGAGAGACAAATACTTCAATTTACTTGTGTTTTGAATGACAAAAATGTTATTATATTATACTTAAAATGATAAATATGTTATTACATGCTAATTTTTTTTTTGTTTTTCAAGGAAATAAAAGTTAAGTTGATGTCTAAAGATTTCATAATGTTGGTTATAGATCTCAAATTGGGTCAAATAGCACTTGTTTGACTCAAGCATATTCAGACACCAAGTTGATACAAAGGCATGTCTTAAAACACTGAATCACTAATAATAACACCCGCAAATAATTAAAAAACAAAACATTTTCACACTAAAGGTG
Organism: Lupinus angustifolius; assembly: GCF_001865875.1. Classification (NCBI taxonomy): domain Eukaryota; kingdom Viridiplantae; phylum Streptophyta; class Magnoliopsida; order Fabales; family Fabaceae; genus Lupinus; species Lupinus angustifolius. The sequence goes on from NC_032023.1 coordinate 19,792,261, forward strand.
ACATAACACTTGGACTAACACTTTATAGAAAAAAAATAAAACATTAATAAAGATAATTGTATGCATAAACATAAGCATATAAAATATATAAGGACTGATATTGCTCAACTATGTTGCCAACCTCAACTCAACTTGGCTAAAGATTCATGAATCTATCAATGCAAGGTGAAAGGAATTCTATGCTACCCTTTTAGGGTACTCCATTCCTTCAGAAAGTTGTATGATAAGGGGGACCTATCTCTTTGAGCCTGACTCAAATGTGTTCTTGCTCTCATCCCATGTTTATTTCATGTGCTGGTTACAGAAGAATCCAAGCTAAGGAGTGTTGATTTCTCCATCCATTATTTTTCTTTTCAGCTTTTGACTTATCCCTATGTTTTAAGTATTTCAGATCACAATATTGTAGGCCTGCAAAGTCCAGAGGATTCTCTTATCTAAACCAAGTATAATTGCAATATAGGAATGTGGGTGCTATAATAGAACAGTGGATATGTAACCACTAAAAGCTAAAGACAAAAAACAGTTTTATTAATTCTGTATTTTGATTTTTACTAAATTTAATCAATGTTTTGTATCTGATTTCTGACCACTATTCTCCATGTCTATATTGGTTGACTGGCTCATACCTCTTTCTTTTCTATTCATCTTTTGAAGGTTAGGCTTTTGATTTGTCTCTGTCTACATCCATTACTTAGGGCACTAGGTAGCATGTTGTGTGGTGGCTTATGCATTCTAAACTAAACCATGGGTCCACTTTGCTAATGGTTATTTAGTGCATAAAATACAATGTTATCTCCAAAGATCATGAGGTGAATGACAATCTAATATATATATATATATATATAATAATAATATATCCTCTCTCATTTTTGTTGAAAGGATACTTATTACTTGTAGCATATCTTTTTTTGGTTTCGTATATGTATCTTCGTACTGGAGGTAATCATGTTTGAGTTGGTAACATCTGCATATATGTGAGATTAACTCTTCTAACGAGTATTTTTTCATTCATAAGACTTGAAACCGAGATTTTGCTTAAGATTATGCATCAATTTCCCATTCAATATTTGTCATTAAGGGATGATGTGTCATACAACTTGCCATGCTAGTGTCCTTATGTGGCAAACAATCACACCATTCAACCACACGTTATATATGCAGAAACATTTTAAAAGGTAAATACAGAAAAAATATGTTGATTTTGGTCTATTTACCTGAACCAAAAAACTTAATTAATCTAATAAAAACATTAGAATGTTAACGAGTAAGGATATCAATCAACTAGTTTTTTTTGGGGGTAGAGTTAGACATGATTATAAGGGTAGAGATCCTCTCCATTTCATTTATCACTTTCTCCTATATGATGATTATTAAATTTTAACCAACATTTAATTCATTATTTTATTATACACAAATGATTGAATATTTGAGATTTTTTCCATTTAGTTAGGAAATGGAAATGATTTAAATCCTATTACTATAATGAAAAGCATGGACTTACAAAAAAAAATGAAGTGGAGTCAACTATATGATTGTTTATTTTATATTGGTCTATTATGAGGGTTGTGCTATGACTTATTTCTTGGGGATTACTAAGAGTATCTCCTTTCGAGGTTTGTGGCTGCCACATTCTAATGAGTATCGCTCACATGAATTGAACTCTCGATCTTGAGGATCTAGTGAGGCCTTACACCACTAGACCAACACATTATTGATGTGCAATGACTTGTTTAGGCATCATCCTCACTTTTTGGCACATTAAATAATACTTATAGGAAGCATATGCATGTAGATTCAAATATAAGCAAAGGGATAAGGGGTAGTGTTTGGAAAGGGATTGGCACCCATGAGAAGTGGACGAGGGTGCGTGGTCCACTGATCCTGTTTCTTGGAGAGGGGCTTCAATTATGTGACAAAGACACATCTTTGTGCAAAGAGCATTTTGTGCATACCCATTTCCATGAATCATCATATATAAGTGTAAAATGAATGGAATGTATAAAGAGTCGATCATAATTAAATATGAATTGTAAATAATATAATGATAATATAAAAATTTCATACATTTATATATATATATATATATATATATATATATATTAAGTTGAAGAAACTTTGTTCACAATATCTCTGGCTTAGAAGTTCAAATTGTATTACCTATTATGTTATATCCATTCTTATGTAATATATTCTTATTCAGGTAAGTAGCTGGAAAAATTAATAATCACACCAAGAGAAATATATCTTAGAAAAAAAATATACAATAACCGAGATAGTATTTTTAGGTTAACCATATAATATCTGTAGTTTGCATGGCAGTATCAGGTCCAGATCCCATCAACCGGACCGGATCCCCTATCCAGAATGTTGTCCCATTCTATGTTCCAAGTCAATCGAAATGTGATTTTTTATTTTTAAAAGTTTTTTTTTATTTATGTGGCAAAATATGATAGACTTAGAATAAATAATGAGACACAGTCGGGACAAGTGATCCTTGTTCCCATCAACCAGCTTCCCAATATAAAAGTATACAACTGTTGAACTAATATAAAATATTAAATGTATAAGCTTTCAAAAAAATAATATAAAAGTATACAACTGTTGAACTAATATAACTCATTCATCATGGTGTTGTTGAACTAAAATGTAAAATCGATTTTTTCATTCGGATAAAATCTATCATAGCAGAGAAAATCTAGATTCATTGGGATAACTTAGACACACTCAATTATATAGCTCATTTACCTACAAGAAATTCAAGCAGCAATAATACCCACCCAACATAGGTGATGATGATTCCAGAGAAAATAAAATCGATCATCTAGAAATGTCAAAATCTAGCTATAGTTTTTCAGTATATGTGATATTATTTTACAATAAAAACTAAACATATAATAGGAGTTTAATATTAATTTGTTAAATTTTTATTTTTTTTACGGGCAGGGAAGAAAAGATTTTGCAGCTACCATTGTTTGAAGTTAGGTGTTTACATTTTAATATCCTATATTTAAAAAAAACATTAAAAAATTGCTAGATGCAGTAATTAGGGAAGAATTAGGATTTAGAGAAGATTTAAATTTTGCTTTTGAACATTTTGTGAGTCCCGTTTCAGAGAAAAAGTAGACGGGAAGGTTCACTATGTCTATAACAAAATGTTAATCTACTGTTTAAAAATTAACTTTATAAAAGTACATATTATATTTATATGAACTAAAACCACTACAATTATTACATTGAATTTCAATTCAAATTCAGGTTCCCTCTGTTTTATAACAGAGAATAGTACTCTCCAATTGGATGGGAATCATATTCATTCATGTCATATTTGGTGTCCCGAGTCAATGAAAAAATTTTAATAGAAAAATTACGAGACATATGATCTTTGTCCCTCTCCGACCACACCATGTGCCGGAGCGACACCACAATTTCGGTGAACATTGACGGGTCGGGTCAATACTGAAACCATGAATAGTTAAAACAATACCTTTGCGCTCACTTTAAGAAAAGCTAATACTCCAACTTCCAAACTTTCCCTTAACACAAAACTCACCCATTGTTCTTTCTTTCTCTCTCTCTCTCTGCCACTTTTTGTGTTTCATCTCAATTTAGTTGAGCCAGGTGCATTTCCCGTTACACACTTCAATACTTTGACCCCGCTTTTTCTTCTTCTAATCACATGCAATTGCTGCAACTCAATCAATTTATGATAAAGCACAATTTTTTTTATTTTAAAAAAAAAAAGCAAATTAAAATGGATCCACTCTTTCCTTTGCATATAGTAGTACTACACACTCGCAATTAAAACCACTCTTCTGACTCTGATTGTGACTCTTCGTCAGAGGATAGCACCATATTCAAAAATATTCCCTTTTTCTTATTGTTCTGTTTTTGCACTCTCACTGCACAACATAACAAAACAAAACAAATCACATCATTTCATTATTTTCATCTTAAAAATTCATTATTTTTCTCCAACTTTGTAACCCCTTCACTTCAGAATCCTTCCTTTCTCCCATTCCTTATAAAAAATTTCATTTTTGAGATGATTTGATCACTTTGCTTGATTTGGGTCAGCTCTTTCCATAATCAATTGTTTATTTTTTTAATCTGTTCATTCATTCAATTGGGTCTTTTTCAATCTGAATTTCAAGTTATATATATGCTTTGTGGAATTTCAATTGGTGTGTAATTGGTAGATACCTTTGTTATAAAAAAATACTAAGCAAAATCTTTGTTGACGTTGTTGCAATGGGTGGTAATGGTAGAGTTGAAGTTGTGAGTGTGAAAGGGTGTTCAAGGCTCTTTTCATCTTCATTCAGAGGCTTGCAATCAATGGAGCCAATGTCTCCTGCTTCATCCTCTATGGCTTCTGAACAAGTGCACGTGAGATCACGTGCTCCTTTTGCTGGTCTTGTTATATGTGTCACTGGTCTCTCTAAAGGTTTGAATTCATGTTACAAAATTTTCATTTTTGGTCAATTTGATTTTGTTTATTTTCTATTGTTCATAATTATCAACTTACATGCTTCCTATTTTGTTTAAAATGTGTTCATATATAAGATATTAAGATGTTTAGCATGTATAGTTTCAGTTATATAACTAATTGATATTAGTCCTAGAGTTACTCATACCATTATGTTGTTATTGTTTGGATAATTCTTTTTGCAGAAGCAAGGAATCAGGTCATGGAGGCTACACAAAGATTAGGTGGTCAGTATAGCCCCAATTTGCATCCACAATGTACCCATTTGGTGGTTCAGATATCCTTTCCTCCTAAATATCATACCAATTTTCATACATAATAATAGTATATACTGTCATGCACCCAATAGGGAAAAATCCATAAAATTCTTATCTTGTAATTGTATTGGTAGTGGAAGAGAATTAAATTTTGTACCTTACCAAGTTTTCTAATTTTTTAAAATTTGATTGTATTGTTATACTTAGAGTAGATCTCTCATAAATCATAGTGATGATGGTTTCTTGTGTTGTTATTCTGTAGTGCATTTTGTGCTTACTGTTTCAGTGCTGTCATGAAATCTTTAACACTAAGTACAGCTTTGGTGGACGGAAATTTGACCATGCGCTAAAGCATGGAGCAAAGAATGGTCTCTTCATCGTCACATTGGGTTGGTTTGTGGATAGTGTCAGGAAAAATGGTAATTTAGGTCGCTTGTTATTTTCACACATGTTTTGAATTTCGGTTAGCTTTCTTGATGATTGTAATTCAGCAGTAGCACCTTTTCACCTCATGTTGAATTTCAGCTGTTTTGCTGTGCATAACTGTTTCCCAAAGAATCAGTCTGATTGTATTAAAAAGAACTATACATTCTTTATACACTGGTCGTTTTATTATATTCTATTTCTAAATCAAACACTTCATCAGATGTGGAGTCATATGGATTTTCAGTTTTAGTGAGTAGTTTTAATTTTTTCATTCTTTGTTCTCTCTGATCTTATGTCAATACTTAAATAGCACAACTGAACTATTGTAGCTAGAAGATTTTATAAATTTAAATGATAGAGTTTGTAGTAGTATTTGTTATGGCCTGAATGCATTTTCTTTTATTTGCTGCAGTGAGGTTGAGTGAATCACATTACAGTGTGAAGAGTTATGGGGATAACAGTATGCGCTTAGATGAAAAATCTTGTCTTCCTGCAAAAATCCATGAAACCAAGCATGCTAATAATGTTGAAGAATTTCAAAGATTTTCCGGGAGAGAGTCTAACAGAAATTCCGATTTAACTTTATCCGGTTGTTCAATCTATGTTGATCCAGGCATTTCATGTGAATTGCGAAGCAAGGTAAAATCATGTTTTCTAACAATAAACATGCAGACTTTTTTTTATTATACTAGCTTACATTTGTTTTGGATTCTGTTTTATTCATAGGATAGTCGGTAACTCGGTATCAGTTTCTTGTTTCATTTAAGCTAGTGTATTACTAAAAGTGCTATCAGCCGACACATTTAGATCCTTTGCACGTTTGATAGGTTGTTGAGAGTGCCTCAAGAGAAGGTGCTAGTTTGGTTGAACAATGGTTTGTTGGCTGCAATGTTAGTCATGTTGTGACTGAAGGGACATCCATACAAAAATATCTCGGATACTCTAGTAACCTCATTACAGTAAGTGCTTCTACATTGTATTTTAATGTTATCTGAACATTGAAATTGACATTTAAGAGGCATGCAACTTCTAGAAAACATTAATGATTAATGAGTTATTATACCCGAGGGAGGCCTATATGGTATTATTTATGTCACATTGAAGTTATTTAATATATGATATGTCTCAGCCACTGTGGATTCTCAAAACAGCTAAGGAGAAATATGTGCAAAGGCTTGTTCACCTGTCTGCTGATTTGGCAAGGCAAGTCGGCTTGATGCTTGTGGACAACAATGGCATTTCAGGGAAGGTAGTTTCTCAATATATTCCATCACAATTTTCAAATTCATTTTCTCTTATCTTCTATCTTACTTTCTGGCTCAGTATAACATTTTCATTAATATGGAAAAGCTAATGTTTGACTATACTTTCTTGGCTCAAATGATTCACATAATTTTGGTCCTATACTCCTATTCTTCTATTACCAAGTTAATTTGCAAAACTGATTATAATTGTTTGTTCTTATGATGGCTTGCATTGAGGATCCTTGAGGTGACAGTCTCTATACTACATCCTTTTTTGTTAAATAATAATAACATCGTTAGAAAATGAAGTAGAATTTATAAGTATAACACAACGGATAACTTACTTTGCCCGTAAGATTAGTGAAGATGTGGATATTGATATTACTAGGGAGGAAAATACTTAGGTCAAATAAATTGGCATTATGAGATTTAACTTTAATCTATACATAGTGATTGTACTTTTTTCTTAGATTATGGCACTAATGGTAGCACATGTACTGTTAAGCAATAGTCAGTCTATAGCGTTAAAATTCTCCCCCTTTTCATTGTATTGTGATATTTGTTTTATTGGCATATAGGAAGTAATAAAGCAAAAAGTCCATGGCGATCTTCTTGGTGATGAAAATGAAGTTAGTTACAAAGAAAGACAACAGATTGTGAATTCTGCCAAAATTGGTGTCAGAAATCGGCGTGGACGTCGAATGCAGGTCAGTCTTTCGTTAACCTCTGTCTTTTCTGTGGAGCTTGACCTTTTACGGTCTCTAAAATTACAAACTCGTGTGCTATTATTTTTTCCCGTTCCTCCTGTAATTGTATGTTTAAGATGCCACAAGTTCACCTCCAAAGTTTAGGCTTTGGCCGTTTAGTACCTATGTGATTTGAGTTCATAGTTCAACATATAGTAGAGTTAAGAAAGGTCTTCTTCATACTAGGTATTTCAAGTCTATGAACCTTGGGCCTCAACATTGGACTATTTAATTTCCGAGTAGTGTCCTCCACTGCTCGAATTTCCTATCCTTTTCATTTAAGTATAAGTAGAATCACATGGCATAATTCTTCATCAAACTATTGGCCTCAGCTAATTTTGATATGTAAATATGTAGAAGTATAATTCTAAATATCATCAACTGATTAATTTGATGTCAGTAAATAGAGGACTTTAAACAACTGCATACCTGATTCTAAAGTAACACATATATCTTCATTTTGATCTACTTCTTGGTATACTTGGCTTTCATAACAATATTGAAGATAGGAATAATGGATTGATTGTTTATTTCATTCGGTTTTGGCTTTGCAGACTTGTCAGACTCCAATACGTCCTATAACACCCAACAACCTTCTGGACTGCATTTGCTGGTCGATATCTGAACCAACTTCAAGCGCTTCCATTTACACAGACTCTTCCAGTGTTGAAGATCGTACTCATAATCCTACTTCAACATTTTTTGATGCAAAAGAAGATGGCAAGGACTCAGAAGCTTCATTTTCAAACTCCACTCGTCCACTGACAGAAAGGTTGTCAATTCTCGCTGTAGCCTGAGCATTATATTTTACTCAGTTGATAGATATGGCAAATTATTAAGATTCTGGATCTTTTTTCAAGTTCATTATATTTAATTTATGTACACAAAATGTTGTACAAAGTATGCATATATTCCATGTTGAAGTGCTAATCACAACCTCAGCTTATCCTTTCATTTTTGTGCTTTTTTGCAGTGAGAAATCTGAGTTAATATTCAAAAACCATTTTCTGACCATACTCTTTCCAATCGACCGATTCGCTGAGATGGGTCCTTCTTCAAGAACATTTTTCAGCAATGATGGTTTTACATGCCTTCAGGTGTTGGATTATATACATACATTTTATCAGGTACAACATTTATTCTTTTAAGAAATTTGCATGCCATATTGGCTTTCCCTTTTAATCTGATTTCTATGGTTTATTATATGGCCCTACCCCTAATCAAATATTGTATTTGATGATGCACTTTATTATAGGAAAACATTTCAAAGCAAGAAACAGAAGCTGCAATTCACACTGATTCAAGACATGCAGATAGGCTTAGATCAATGTACTCTAGTAAGGAAACAGCAGAAAGTGGCTATGTGATTTTCAAAAGGATTGAATTCTTGGGCAGTCGTATAAGTTTTGAAATGTTGAAACGTGTAACAGGAGACAACAACTCCAATGTCTATGAACTTATACTTAGGGCTTAAGGTAATTACTTCAGCTGCAAGTTACAATGGTAAATGGCTAGTAACTTTTAGCTTCTATATTTTACAAGGATTATGTATGTAACATGATGATATTATTTTTGATGGAATTTATTACATAGGGGTAGAAAAAATGTCCAAGTAATGGGAATTGTGTAAAATTACTTAAATAGTTAAATGTATCCATTGGCTAATGTATGTGGATAAATTAAATCCTTCAAATTAAAAAATATGGAATTGGATCCCCTAGTCCAAAATTAACTACATTTGGTGCAATTCATAATCTAAAGGGGTGTTGTTACTCACAAAACCTTAGTATTTTATGATTACAAAAAAAATTAAGTTTGAAAGGCTAAGACCCTTGGAAGTTTATTTGCACTTATGGGGGTGCTGACCCTTAAGACTAGCTCAAAACTATTAAACATAAAACTTGTCTATCATAGTATTGTGTTATGTGTATATCTCTCTTTAAAGGACCTCGTTACAATTTCACATGAAAGAGAATCCACCCCCTTTGCCATATAGGTCATATTAGGTTGAAAGTGTGAAACTAGCTGATAAAACCTGTGGCAGCTACCAACTAGTGTAAAAACTCGAAAGGAAAATGATTGTTTTCTAAATACTCAAAATCAATCTCTCTTTTGCTGGAGATTTCTATTGTACACTTTGACAACTCATAATTTTATTGGAAAAAGGTTATCACTATGACCCAAGAAGGGATTACTTTGCAATGCGTAACCCACCAAGTGTTAAAAGAATCAACGTACTTCGTTTAAAGTAATGTGTCCAAGTGAAAGGCTTAAACTATCCTTGGCTCCACCAATACTTAATTAAGCCACTAAACCTAAGGTTTATGGTTTAGGAAAAACCAACATCCCATGTCTTATAATTGTGCGTTAAAAATGTTTAAGCCTTTAGACCTTTACCATAAATACTATGATTTACAACTTCATCTATTTCAATGCAAATTTGTATGATTGATCCATGATATATAAACCATGTGACTTGTGGAATGTCATAGACTCCTATCTTCCAAAGTTTGTCTTTGCTGTACCAGCTCCTGTGTCCAACACTGCTATTGTATTTATCATCCTTGCAACTTCTAAAACTTCTATCTATTTGATACCAACATGGGAAACCCAAAATTTATAAATGAAAATATGCAACATTATTCTCATCAAGCACCAATACTCAATTAATGCATAAATGCATGAAAGCATATACACAACATTACCAACATCAAGAACCAAAACTCAAGGAAAGCCAAAGGGTTATTATAAAGGGAAAGTTTCCATTATCACCCATAAATTTCATATCAAGTATCTCTTTACCTACTATGCAAGTCAAGGACAAAGAAGAACCAACAAAGATGAGTTAGTAGATGCCCTCCCACAGAAGGCAAAGAAAGCTCAATGGGGTTATTATAAAGGGAAACTTTCGATTGTCACCAGTAATCACCACAAGAGCAGATCCCACCCCTGAAATGATGAAACCGATTTGCATCTCTCACAACAATCTCACGCTGAAAAACCTTGGATATATATTTGATTGCATTATGGCAATCTCCACACACTCTAAGGTTTTTAATTACCCTTAATGTGGTGGATGGTGGAGTTCTTATCATCCCATAAGCTATTGCTAGCTTTTCACTATGATAATATAAAGCATTCTCTTTTTCTTCTTCTTCTATATCAAGAAGAGCTAAGCCTGTATCAGGTACATATCCTTCTTCTCTTATTCTTTTCATAACAGACTCAACCTTATTATATATCAAATCAGCTTCTTCATGTGATCTATCGCCAGCTACAAACAAATGCACCTTGTTCTTCATATCTACCCAACTAAATCCAGGATCTTTTTTTACATCTATTCTTTTCATCTTATTTCTAGCACTCACAGCATTTTCCCATTGGTTAGCAGATGCATAAATATTGGATAAAAGAACATAAGCTGCTGAATCAGATGGTTCTAAGGTAAACAGCTTTTCTGCTACACGTTTTCCCGTCTCTTTGTCTCCCTGAATCTTACATGCATTGAGTAGAGTCATATACATTGAAGCAGAAGCTTCACAGGGCATTGATAGTATCACCTGTTCAGCATCTTGTATACGCCCTGCACGGCTAAGGGCATCAACAAGACAAGAATAGTGCTCAATTTCAGGTTCAATTCCATAGTCTTTCTGCATAGAATAAAAATTTTCATAGGCTTCGGATACCAAACCGGAATGACTACATGCAGAAAGGACCCCTATAAAAGTAACTCTATCCGGCATTGCACCCCTAGATTTCATATCTTTGAAAAGGTAGAGGGCTTCCTCGGCATTTCCATGCTGAGCTAATCCTACCATCATGGCATTCCATGAGGCAATACTCTTTATGTCCATTCTTTTAAATAAACCGTAAGCATCTTCTATGCTCCCACACTTGGCATACATGTCAACAAGTGATGTCATGACAAAAGGATCCAAAGCACAATTCAACTTTATAACATTCACATGAACCTGTCTACCCTGTTCTAATGCTGTTAGAAGAGAACTAGCCTTAACAAGGGTAGCAAAGGTATACTCATCAGGTTGCACTCCAGCAAGTCTCATCTGATGATATGTAGAAAGCGCATGTTCCTCATCTCCATTTTCCACACATCCTGAGATCATAGTAGTCCATGCGACCTCATCTCGCGAAGGGATCTCACTGAAAACTCTGCGTGCACTTTCCATCTCTCCACATTTTAGATACATGTCCAAAATACCACTGATGACAAATAAATCTAAATTAAACCCACTTTTTATAACAAAAGCGTGAATTTGCTTCCCTTGTTTAAGCCACACCAAGCACCCTGCGGCTTTAGCTGCATTTGCTAGAGTTATGTGATCAACCCTCTCTCCACTTTCATGGATTCGAGTGAAGAGCCTCAATGCTTTTTGATAGTTACTACTCACCATATACCCGTACATCATAGCATTCCAAGATGCCAAATCAAATCCATCCTGGTTTTGAAAAAGAAATTCTGCCTCCTCCATCTTTCCACTCTTAGAATAGACATCAATCAAAGCTGTTGAAACAAATGAATCATCAACAATACCAGCTTTTATTGCATGGGTATGAATCTGTTTACTAAGATAGTGGCCATCTTTAAGAGATGAGCAAGCCCTCAAAGCACTTGTAATGGTGAATTGATCAGGCAATAGGCCACTGTATAATAAATCAATGAACAGACTTATGGACATCTCCTCTAAACCACTCAGTGCACAACCAGATATCATTGTGTTCCATGATATTAAATCCACTTCTTTCATTTGATTGAATATAGCTTTTGCATAATATACAGAACCTGCCTTAATATACATATTGAGAAGACTATTTGCAACAGAGAGAACTTGATCCATCTCCGATCTCATAGCAACATTATGAATCTGTTTCCCTAATTCAATATGGTTTAAACTAGCAACCACAGACAGTATCACAACTAACGTGGTGCTGTCATATGCTACTTGCGATTTGATCATATCCATAAAAAAATCAATAGCCTCCCAACCCTTTCCTGCATGAAGATATTCAGTCAATGTCTTGTTCCACACAATTGCGTCTGAATCGTCATCACACAAAAACAATTTGGTAGCATAAGCTCGAACCTGCTTCAACTGCCACTCAAAAACAGTTTTACTAACCCCCATAAGAACACTACGAATACTTATGTCATCGGGACGCAGCCCACTCCGGTGAAACGCAGAGAAGAGAAGCAAAGCTTCATCCTCAAGACCCATTTCCACATAAGCCTTGAGCATCACATTCCACAGCACCACATCCCTCACAGGCATCCCATCAAATAAAACACGGGCCTCTCTAATTCGCCGAAACTTGGCATATATATTCACCAAAGCACCAGCCACAAACACATCCCATTCCAACCCAATCTTAACAGCATACCCATGGATTGTCTCAGTAGCCCAATCAGAACCAGAGGAAACACACATCTTCAACATAGGGGCCAAAGTGTGACGAGTGGTCAATACCACAGATTCACGAAGAAGCCGGAAAAGACGAAACCCCTCTTGAGTGATACCAGAGTCAAAATCCCCGGCACTCGCATAGGCGGCGAGAATGGCATTCCATGTGACAAGGTCTCTTTGAGGCATTACATCAAACAATTGGCGTGCTGATGAGAGTGAACCACATTTACCGTACATGGTGATGAGGTTGTTGGTTAGAAAAAGGTCTATGTGGTGGCCGGAGGTGAAAATGAGAGCGTGGGCACGCTTTCCGATGAGTGAATCGGAGGTGGAAATGGCGTGGCGGAGAATGGAAAAGCATTGAGATAGAGAAACGGAAGTGGGTCGCAAATGCATGTTGGGAACTCATTCTTGATGTTGCGTTTGAAAAGTGTTGTTGTTATTATAGTTAACGGTTTGGAAGAGGAGACACATCATTTTGAAACTGCCAACTAACTACTTCGCCGTCAAAGTTTTATTTTCTGAGATTAATAATAGGATACTATGATGTCATAGAGACACGTGTACAACATCACATTTAGAATCGAGTACATTTTATTGTTTTTGATGTTATTATTTAATATTAAAATTAAAATATTAATATGTATATAAGGTAAAGTTAATATTTCCAGCATCTCACATAATAGACTTTTTCCCTTGAAACAAACCACAACAGCTCTGTGCCAAAAGAAATTATGAAATTGTGAAACTAATAATGTTTGAAGAAAAATTCCGAATAAACAAAGAGAATAACATACTTTGCATTCAACATTTAGATAACATCTCATTCAAATGTGTATACTATACTACTATACAATTTTTCTAGCTTTACACATAATGTCTAACCATTCTATGGAAGTACATTTGTTCAGCAAATGCTTTTACATTGTTTCCTAAAGTCAAATTTGAAAATGTCATCCACTACTTGTAGCAGCTCTCTATTTCTAGCCACAATCAGATATAATTTAATTTGAAGAGTTTGTTTCTATCTACGTTACTTCCCTCACAAATATAAATAACAAACACATGAATAGTCTTATTTTTCTTTATGCTATCTGCTATATTTTATATACATTTCTGATGAATTGATATTACCATAATTTATCTGTGCATGGAGCCATAGCAGCATGTATTAATCTCATTGATCACTTTCACTTACTGCAACATAGACAAATGGTCCAATGAGGTCATCATCAAAGTCCTGAAGTGACTCCAATATCTTGACTACATCACTCATAGGTGGCCTTGGATTTGGGTGGTGGCTTAAGCATTTATAAGTTAATGCAGCAACCTTCATTGCTCCTTTTGTAGGAAACTGCCCTTCCAATCTCGGGTCGATGATACGCTGCAGCTTTCGATGATCTCGCAATATTGGCCTTGCCCATTCCACCAGGCTTCTCTGTCCCTGTGACCTTGTTTTATCCACTACCCTTTTTCCAGTAAGCAATTCTAGCATAACAACTCCATAGCTATACACATCACTCTTAGTAGTAAGGTGACCTGAAATCATTCTATGTATTAGCTTCAAATATCAAAGTGTTAAGATAATATGGCTTTGTTGTGACATTGTAGCATAGGCATGTGACTCACTATTAGGCATAACCAATCAATATCTTAATGTAACCTCGAAAATCGAAATATTGTGAAGACTTTGTTGTATTTTCAAATTGTTACTTCAATGTGTATTGAGTATTTGATTTGTTGTGCCTAACAGCATTGTGCCTAACAGCATTGTGCCAATACAAGATTTATATTATTACCTGTCATGATGTATTCAGGAGCAGTATATCCATGTGTTCCCATTATTCGGGTAGTTACATGTGTGTCTTCCCCTTCAGGTCCATCCTTAGCTAGTCCAAAGTCTGATAGTTTAGCTGTGTAATCCTGGATTTGAAAAAAAAAAACATATTCATAAACTTGATCTGATACAGGAGATGTAACAACAACAACGACATCATCCTTCAATGTATTTGCATAACTACGAGCAGCGAACATACCGAGTCTAGTAAGATATTCGAAGCTTTGAAATCCCTGTATATTACAGGCTTATCTGCTTCATGAAGGAAGGCTAGACCCTTAGCCGCGCCCAACGCAATTTTCATCCTAGTTGACCATGGCAAAGCAACAGAGTACCCTGCTTGTATTACCACAAAATAATTAGCAGTAGGTCTTGAGGCTTGGTTTATGGTATATAACAAGTTCATTTCCAAGTACTCATGTGAGAGATATGTCTCATTACAATCCAAATAATACAATTAGATTTGCAACAATCATAAAGAATCTACAAATTATTTGATCATGGAGCCATGTTGATCTTGGAATTTTTCCTCAACTGAGTTACTGATATAATTAGAAACATAGACACATAGGTGACTTTCTACTCTGTTTCACTCCTTTGAGGAAAGATTGAGAAACAAAAGAGTGATGATATTCTCAAATTGTTCTTTCTTCATATATTTTTACAGCTATTGTATAACAATTGATCATACGAATTTTGTTCTGAAAACAACAATGATAGACCATAGATAATCATAAAGTAGGTATAAAAAGTTATAGAAGATGATATTATTTTTTTAAAATATAATGAATTAGAATAAAGAAAAACAACATACTTCTGAAGAGTTGATTCTCCAAGCTGCCTCTAGCCATGTATTCATACACCAAAAGCCTGTGCTCATCTTCAGAACAATACCCAATTAACTTGACAAGATGTGGATGCCTCAACTGTCCAAGAAATATAATCTCTGCCTACAAATCAAAATAATTTCCAAACTAGTATCATTCAAATATTCATTCATCATATTTCATTGCCTAGATATATTATTTTATTGTATTATTTCAAGTTAAAATTGCCTAGTCCTTGGCTCTGATAAAAGGTGAAAGTTATATTAGTCAGTCGACAACCAACATATAACATTATTAATCTCTATGATATGGATTAACGATGTGATAATATGCTATAGACTTGACTGTTGGAAGGTTAAATGTCAACAAGAGAATAAACTAATTGTAGCATAAATGAGAATGTTGTGTTGAATGAGTAAACATACTGGACAAGCTAGGCTTAGGAATGAATGCATTCAAGATAAAGTAGGGCAGCTCGTATCTTAGAAAAGATGGCAAAACTGCAACTTAGGAAAAGTGGAGGTTAATCCAATTTCTGTAGGCAGAGGGAAACCAAGAAAAACCATAAGAAAAGTGACATGATTTATGATAGAGTATTATGGTGTTATTTGATCCAGGTAGCCTATTTGGTTGATGCAGTATTTCCAACTTGATTTGTGACTAGGCTGACAAAAACAAAAGGCCATTCTTGATAAAGTCAAGGGCTCTTCAGAAAAAGCTTACCAGCCACTCTCTATGACCTTGCAAGCCATCCAAGTCCAATTGTTTCACAGCTACAGGCTGAGCCTTCAAACCAGGTCTAAGTCTGTCATCAACAAAACCTTTGTGCACAGGTCCAAACCCACCTTCACCAATATGATTACTCCATGAAAAATTATGTGTTGCTTCTCTTAGCTCCTCTAGACTAAATGTGTAAAGCCTTGAGCCAACAAGGGAAATGGAAAGATCTTCAATAGAGCTAGAAATGCTTATATCTGATAGACATAGCCTTCCCAAAGAACCTTGCTTTTCTGATTCCTCCAAGGTGCATTTTGACTTGTAACAACTTAAGATAAAGACAATAGACTTCCATTTAATCTTTTTAGAACTCATCATCTATAATTGCTAATGTATATGTGTATGTTTAATGCCAAAAGTACAAGATCCTTGCTTTGAAATCTAGTTATACTAAAGTATAAAGACAACATAGAAGTTGGCTTAACTTATGACACTAAAAAAATAAGTGAAGGTTGAGAAATTTATAGTGCATACATTCTCAAGTCCTAACTACCCTAGGAAGATAACATATGTGGAGATTCCTTGACTTCTAGACATCTTAAATATGGATGTCACATTGCCACATTTCCACTTGCTACATGCATGAATGATATATATTCTATTTTTATGTCACATACTTATATTTTTATATTACTATTATAATGATTTTCATATCTTCAATTAATTAGAGATCAAGTAACTTGCCTACCCTATTGACTTCAATGTTACCCAACATTTCCTCCAACCCCTTACAAACATGTACTTAGGAATATCATGTCTCCTTTGCCCTCTGATTTTTGTTTAACAGTTTATGAACATTCCAGGGAAGCTAGGAATATAAAGAGATCTAACATAATTCTCTAAGTCTTAACCAACAATATATTTGATTATATTATTGATACATAGATACATGGTTTTTTCAATTTTCTTTAAATCATTCAATTAATATTTCCCATTTCTCAGTTTTTGGTAGGTAATGATGCTACTCTGGATTGTTAACCGTTATGATGTCAATATCAGACATTACAATCCGACAAGCATAATATACTTTAAAATTTTAATGTGGTTATCATGGATGGCTTCTAGAATTGGAAAAAAAAATCTTATTACATTATCCTTCTTTGTTGAGTTTGACTATGGTATTGGTATTAATTCATAGAATCCTAATAAAACCACCAAACTCCTTGGCTTTTTTGTTTAGTCATAAGACTATAGATTACAGAAGCAGCCTATACAAAGTGTTTGGATATTTTGAAGCTATTGAAAAGAGAAGAGAAAAAAGAGGGCTTTACCAAGAAGGTCAAAGAGAAAGGGTGAACCAAACCATATCTAATTATCAACCACTTCTACCCTTATGAAAAATATGCTAAAATTCTAACCTGCTGTTTGGAAAATGGAAGCTATAGAAAGATTAATCATTGCATCATTCTTTGACAATTTAATTGCCCTTTTCAAAATGTTCAATGATCCCTATTTGACTTAAAATATCTCAATATAATATTGTAAAAAGTAAAAACACTACTTTAGTCAGCATGAAAAATACATTATCTTTAATTAAATAAAATGATGAAGGAGCAGCCAGCATTTTGGTACTAGTTCAGAGATTGAACAAGTGACATATCACATTATAAGAATGATATATAATAACTCTATCTCATAAAAAATATGAGAAGAGCGTAAATAAGTCTGAGTTCTTTGAAAAAATGGTTTAAGTGAGATCACTGGTTATTATAATTTAAGGGCTATTAAAAAAAAAGGACACTGGGAAAAATGTGATTTAAGAGTACACAAGTCTTACAAGGATTGTAAAGTGTAACTATCCAATATGCTGTGTTGTTCTAAAACAACAAATATTATAGTTTTCCGTGCAAAACAAAAAATACCTACTTCAGTTGCAAGTTTCAACTTACAAGCACTAACGAAATTAGTATAAAACTCTCAAACGTGACCAAATTTGAACACCTTCCCCTAAAAAACTATCGAATAGCCAACAAAACAAGTAATTAATAAATAATGAATCAATCAAAGGGATCAGATCATGGTCTCCATCTATATGAATACTTAACGTGCTTTGATTAATAGAGGTCGTTTTCAAAACAATGAGGTATTAGGGCTTCAAGTAGGTGAAATGAAATGTTCAAACAAACGGCAAGGGGAGGGGTGGAGCCTCCTTAATATAAGGCTAGTTAAGCCTCCTCAAATTTTTGCATGTAATTTATTTTTTAGGACTATTTTGGTGTAATCGTTAATGTGTAGTAGGTAACAATTCTATCGAATTGGCAGATTCAGACTTAGATCGAGGTGAGCCAAGAAAGAATATAAGATAAATTAAAATATTATTATCCAAACTCTTACTCGAAAAAACTTTAAAGTAGTTAAACTCACTCATTTGTTACACAAGCTCACATCAAGTTTCTAGAGAAAAAAATTAGTTTATGTATACCACACATTGGTTTAGTAAAAAAGTGCACATTCTCCTAGTGATTTTATTTGAATGGGAACAGTTCATAGGTATTTTAGTGGGACTAGTATGAAAATCACAATGGGTAGAATAATGAGTGTGTTACTAGTATTTCTCCTCTCTCTTTGCATAGTTCTTACCCAACTTTATCCATCCAAGTACGCAAGCATGCGTGCATGTTATGGTACGTCAATGGAACTCTTATAAAGTCATGGGTTGGTTGCATTGCATGCCATGTTTAGGTGATTTTAAGTTTCCCATAACAAGTGCAAGAAGTGAAGTTCAATGATTAGGTGATTCATTATTGGAACAGAAAGTATATATCTGAAGAAACTGTGAAATACTAAAATCCAAACAGGCTCCTTTGAGAACAATTTGAAACTTGTGGTCATTTAACTTGTTTCAAAATGGTGGTGTATAAGTTAAGGTATAGAATAGATTCAGATGAAGAATTACGATACGTATATATTTACGTACACGATGTCGTGTTCCTCTTCAACCATCAACCATTTATTACATTTACCAGACATCAAAAATTATCATTCTTCCACCATCCCATTTTTAGCAGAATTCCTGCTACGGTTAGAAAGAGAGAGGTCAACTTTTTTGACACACTTTATGGTACAACAGATGTGCTCCCGGAAAGGAGTCACACTCGGTGCTGCCAAGTGTCGTTGTTTTTTGAGTAAGCAATTGTTATGGGAAATGACTAATTTGGTTTCTAAAGATTTGAACATTTCTAAATTGGTTTCTTGAATTGGGTTAAGATTAGTTATTTTAAAGACTTTATTGTCTCAAATATTTGTCCTAAAAGGATTAATTAAACCAAAAAAGGGTTAACTTAACCCAACTTAAAATACTTTAGGACTGATTTTGAATTTTCAGAATTTTATTAACTAATTTGATAAAAGGAGTCTGATGAGCGAAGTTGATTGTTGACTTCCCTATCTTCTCCATCTTCTTATTCACACATATAAACAATATTCTAATCATCTTATCATAAATTCACACACATATATATATATATATACCAATAAGGTGGTGGTCTAATAGTGTAAGATTTATTAGATTGTTCGATTATATGAACGATAGTTTTTAGAGGAAAAACAACACACTCCGAAAAAGATTAGTTCTTTAATTAAAGTATGAAGTTAACGGTTCAGTCTCGAGTTTGTTAAAGCAGAATCCGTAGAAGCTAGAGGCCCAATCCACACGAAAGAGAAGGGCATGTATTGTATTACTTTGAGTTTCATGAGGGGTAATGGTGTTTATTCGAATATTCGCACCACACCAGAAGTCAGAACTAATGTGACTAGTTAACAAAAAGAGCATTAAATAAATAATGTGTCACTGTTAAGCGTCGACACTATCTAGAGAAATATGATTTAGCCTATAGGGATGGAAATAGACCTTATCTTTAATAATTCATAAGATAAACCCATAATCTATGTTTTAGATTCTCTCTAATATTAAAGGATATGATATTAGGCATAAATGGTGAAACTAATTTTTAACAGTTTAAATTTCTATTTCTTTTAAATTAAATAATGTAAAAAAAAATACAATATCATATTTCCTCTTCTAATCAATAAAACCTGGCCAAACTTTTAGTTTATTTCTGGTTTTTTGGTATAGAGGGAAATGCATTCAGTGCTATCAAAGTATCTCCTCACCTCCTAGATAAGGAACTAATCGATTTCAGAGTTTGTGACTATGTATCCCAACAAATATTGCTAATCGAATACTTGAAATTTTTTGTTATAATTCAATAAAAAAAACTTATGGTAACTGCAATTTGTAGCATGCTTATTTTAGCCTTTACTGGAGATAATTGATTTGGATATCAAACAGAACTTTATATGTTTTAATTATTGTTTTTACTGTATATTTGTTTTGGTCTCCACTTGTTATTTTTCCATATATAATTATCATTAAAACTTGAATAAAAGAGGAGAAAAAAGTATACACGTAAGAATTTTTTACTAAATGCATGAATGTTAAACTCATAAAAAATAATATATATGAATAATGATGTCATTTGAATTAAAAAAATTAACAACTAACTATGACACATGATGAAGCTACAGAACCTGATTAATAAAACACCTTTGATCATATATTGTAGCATGCAAATCTTATGTGACATTTTCTCAATCGAATTATTAATTGTAAATGTAAACATATTGATGCAATCGTCCCCCTAATCTGCACCCATCATGCATATAGAACCCTTAGTTTCTGGCTATTAATGTGATGCTAACTGGCCATTTTTATAACTCAATAATACTAATATATAAAGTGATCTTTCATAATCAATTCACTAAGTTATAAAATATAAGGTGTACTCAAGAGTTCGAATTCAGAGTTTAAAATTACATCCCGGTTCAAATATTTCTCTTTCCTTTTGTTATCTCTCCTTATAATATAAATAATATAATATGTCAACATACATTTTTTAACATCAGTCCAAGTAGCTAAAGAGATGAAGCTGTATATAGAAATAATACATTTAAAATATAAACCTGTTATTTTAAATGTATTAAATACTTCGCTTTTAATAAAGTTATTGTTTTTTATTTTCATTCTCTCATCCATAAAGGGCTAAAAAAGAAATAAAGCATTGAAAATACAAATCTATTACTACTTACCTATTAACTACATTCCATTTATAAAAAATGTCCCAATTGTCTTGAATATTCTCTTTCTTGAATGAAATATTTACAAAATCCCCATAGGACTACATGTAAAATTTTATTTTTTTATCTCCTTGACCCTTATAAGAGTTGCTAAAAAGCAAGCACATTTATAAAGTAGAATAATAAATGAAAGAAGTTTGGTGAGGGGTTTCTAGAGTGGGTCATCATCACCCCCTACAATTACAAAGAAACCAATTATAGACCAACCCACCCACCCACCTTAATTCAACACTCCACCGTCAAACTAATTTTGTTCTCCATTTATTGTCTCAACTCTTTTACCGCCACCATATATTCATGTTACAAGTACATTCCATCATTTTCTTACTATACATCTTTCCTCACATTCTATACAAAGAATTAATAAATTAATGATATCTTACCAACCAGGCTAGTATAATTTATGAATTAAGTTTTTTATAAGTATGATACAAATCAAAGTTCGATCATGTTGTGTACATGAAAAAGGATATGTTAATATATGCATCTAATGTGTGTTCCGAATAAAAATGTCTTCATTGTTTTTTAGTTCATCTGATCTTAATTATAATCTTACTATAATATACTTTTTATTGAATTATACATATAATTAGAGTAGTTAATAATGTTATAACTTTATCGGCAAAAGTCTCTTTGGATAATCCACGTAACTTGTTGTTTCTTAATAATAAAGAAATGATAAATAGGAGGAAAAAACAATAGATGTAAAATATCATTAACATCTATAAAATCGTGTTTTATAACAAGAGGGAGGATAAGCTTATTATTATATATGTGTAACTCAGCTTGTTTAATTGTAAAGATAAAATTATATGATGGTAGATGGATAGTTACACGAAAGTAAGAAACAGATCAAGAATGACAAGTTTTTCTTCGTTTTTTTGTTGGTTTAGATAACATGTTTTGGTCCAGCTTATAAGATTTCATTAGATTTCAGAATAACCAAATATCAAGAATTTAATTCATATGAAATAACATATATCCTAAAATAGATTAGTTTATTGTCAAAAAGTAGGAATATTATTGACCAAAAAAAAAAGAAAGATAATTAAAATATTTTTACTAGTTAATTAATGCCATGCCACATTGTTGTGATTCTTGTGAACGTAACATGTACTTGTAATATGTAGGACCCATAGTGTACCAATAATTATTTTACACTAGAGAATCTTTATGAGCTTCTCCTACCAAGTTGTGTCTTTCCCTTACTATAATCAAAACACATCCTTATTCTTTTCTTCAATCTTCTTCCCCTTCCATTCCACAACGTCACAAACAACCAATTAACATGTTCACCTCTCTTTACAGCGGCTTCCTCCGCCGTTGCTTCAGGGCGGCCGGACTCTCCTCTCAATCCATTGACCTAGATGATAAAACCACCCTCCACTACTGGGGTCCCACAGAAATATCCAAAACCCAAAAACCTTCCCTAGTTCTTATCCATGGGTTTGGTCCTATGGCTATATGGCAATGGCGTCAACAAGTTCAATTCTTCTCCACTCACTTCAACGTCTATGTCCCCGACCTAATCTTCTTTGGCCAGTCCACAACAAAGTCTAGCGAGAGAAGCGAGAATTTTCAGGCACGGCTTTCACTATTTGAACATGAGTTACATTACCCACCATTTATTTGTATTACTTTTGTTTGAGAGTCAGTAATGAATGATTTGTTGACAGTATAAAAACCTCATTACACTGTCGGTGTATATTGAACATTAGAATTTGACAACATTATTATACATAATAGATGTGATCACATTTGTTGTCTAAGAATTATTAATGTTTTTTCAGGCAGTTTGTGTGGTGAAGCTTATGGAGAAGTTAGAAGTGAAAAAGTTTGACGTGGTGGGAACAAGCTATGGTGGGTTTGTAGCATATCATTTAGCTACGATGTTGGGAGAAGAAAGGGTAGAGAAAGTGGTGATAGCAAGTTCAGGTGTTAACATGAGAAAGAGTGATAACGTGGCGTTGTTGGAAAGAGCTGAAATGGATAAGATTGAGGATCTCATGTTGCCTTCTACTCCTCAACATTTGCGCAAATTGATGGCTTTGTCTGTCTCTTCCATGCGTTTCTATATCCCTGATTTTTTCTTGAAAGATTTCTTGAATGTAAGTTCAACTTTTTTTTACTCTTTCTTTTTTTATGCTTTAGTTTATCTTCAATTTTTTGATTATGTGGAAAACAATATTATTAGTATAATTGACACATTAAGTCAGTCCAAGTAAACTCGATAAATAGATAGATTTTGAGAACAAAAATTAAACTCCAATATACTCTAAATCATTTGGTTTGGCTTCATATAAGCTGAACCTAATAGTCCATTTGGGACACATAAGGGGGAACCCTTGAGCAGATTATTTTGGCAACTCACCACATATTAAAGAATCTATTGTTCTAAACTATAATAGATTAATGATATAGAAATAAAAACAAAAAAATTAATAAATATTTAATTTTTTAATTGATGTTATTTATTATTTATCATATTTTTATTGGCCTGTTAGGTCAAAGTCACATCTAACTCATAATACATGTTACAAAATAGCTATTCTGTTACTATTATGGGTATTATAAATCAATTATTGTTTGAGATATGCAAAACTTGATTGGATATCTTTATACTTTGAAAATGATTACTTTCTGTTTTCTGATCGGTAGTTGAGACACACTCTTGGTGCATATCAATAAATAATAGTGCATGGGGCATACGGTATAGGCTTTCTGCACCATTTCCATGTTATTGAAATTAATAGTGAGATCTAGAGCAATAAAGTAAAGATTTTCGTCCCATCACTTATCTAATGAAACCAACCAGCATTGAAAATCCTACACGTTCCGTGTCACATGTCTAGTCGTTGGGAAAAAAGGACCACACACACATATATAAATTTTCATATATAATATCTATTTGAGTGACTATGCATTTGAGAAACAAATAAACAATTTCCTCCACCTTGTTGCATACAATTGCATATACTTGCCAACACTAACCTTGAACTACTGCATACGTGGGATACAACAAGTCTAATTAGAGATGACCATGAGTTTGAATGGTCCACGTAGTGCATTACCAAACCATCTTATTGTTTCATTTTTAAACTAAGATCCACCCTAGATCAATGTTGGTATCAATGGGTAATTATAAATTCAAAAATATTAAAAATAATTATGAAAAATTTATATAATTGTATGTTTGTTTCTTTAAATCTTATATGTTATTTAGATAATTAACAAGAGAACAAACTATTAAATATAATTAAAATTTTAAAGAGAATTTAAATTGACTATTAAACATAACTTATTTTATCAAAAACATAAAAAAAAATAAAGTCACTACTTAACATTATATGTAAAATTGATTTAGTAATAAATGTTTAATTAATATTATATTATATATATGAATTAATAATATAACATCACATCACACTCGTTAACCATAGAACATCATTATTTAACAACATAACAGTCACATTTATGAATTAATATGATATTATAATTATGAATTAACAATATAAAATTACAATTATGTTTAACAAGATATTACAATTATGTTAATATATATATATATATTTAGGAAGGGCGGGTCAGGGTACCAACATGTATGGATGCCTAATTACCTAGACCCATGCAATAGCGGAACTCAAAAATCTCGAATCTCAGTTACTCATAAGTTCAAAACATGGACCCATACCTGATTCTTACATGTATTATTTGTGGATACTTGCAGATATGCAACCGTAAGTCTAATTGAAAATTAAGAGAGAATATAATAATAAGATGAGAAATCTAATACAAGTTAATTTTATGACCTTTATGCAGAAATTATACTCAGAAAACAGGAAGGAAAAGATGGAGCTTCTACATGGGTTATCCCTAGGAAGGGATGACACTTCAATCATTACACCTCTTCAACAAGTAGGCGAATAATTCATACTTACATGCATACCCCTACAATTATATACTGAGTATAAAATTAAATATTGGATCTCATAAGTATTATTATATAATGATTTATTCATAATCTTCTTATTCAGGAGGTTCTGATAATCTGGGGGGAGAATGACCAGATATTTCCTGTGCATAAGGCTCATGAACTGAAAGAGTATGTATCTAACTTCTTCAATATTAATAGGAGTGATAAATCTATGCACTCACACTATAAAGATATATATATAATCAGCATATTTTTATCATTCATTTGGATTACTTTTTTTTGTAAAGTTTGAGGATGATGCAGTAACATTGTATACATCTTTTTCTCCCTTATTAGAACACGTTCCACTAACATGAATAAAGTAATTATTGCAGGGTAATCAGTAATAATAAGGTAAAATTGGAATTGATAAAGAACGCATCGCATGTGCCTCAGATTGAAAAGCCAGCAGAATTCAACAACATCATCCTAAATTTCTTACACAGGACTACTTGAATTTATATATACACGCAATAAACCTGTTATATTTCTTTTATTCACATGATGCTTCTTTTACTTAGATTTATTCATTATGGGTGTTTCACAGGATCTATATTAAAAATATTATAACATCAAGATCATCTTATCCGAATTTAATATTATTCATTGATTAACAGTCTCAATCACAACGAAAAATAGAAATGATTAAATGTTGCATAGAAAATATAAAATATTTTACATCAAAATGTTTTAGAGTGTATCTTATATTAAGAAGATTAATCAGTGAAAAATTGAAAATCCATTTTAAGTTATATAGTTTTGAAAATTATACTAATATTTAAGAAAATGAGAATAATGCATCTTAATCCACATACAATTGTTTAATATAATTGGTAATTTTAAATTTGATCAGTAAGTAAGCAAGAATAATAAGGCCAAGATTTATTCTAGTCTATTAAAATGTGATTAATGATATTGTGGAGATGCTCTTCATTTTTTTTGGGTACTTCTTTTATCTAATTACTTCTTTTCATTTTTAATCCATATTATTCATTTGATGGTCATAAAATTTTCAAGCAATTATTTAAAGCTTGAAATCTTATTCATTTCATACATTTTCTTTTAGACTGTATTTGTCAGTTGATTTTTAGAGATGGGAGAATAGAAAGAGAAAGCTTGAAACTTATCTTATAAATATATTTTATGACTTTAAAGTCTTTATTTTTCTTCCCCAACTTTCAAAAATCAACTTACAAACAAACCCTTAAAATATAAAATATAGATAACATAACTAGTGCTTTGAAAGCCCCACAAATCATACAACATAAATGGTTTATGGCATGATTCGAAAAAGGAATATTTGCCATCTAAATTTTACATCTAACGTATACACGTGCAAAAAAATTTTATGGCATAACATTCAACTTCTCTCCTTTCCCTTTATAATCATTAATTTATTTTTCTGCTTATATAAATATTGATCATTAAAATAGGAAGAAAAAAATAAAATTGAGAAATATTATTTAATACCTTTTTTAAACTTTTGAGTTCTGAACCACGTAAATAAATAGGAACACAAGATTTCTTCAAATTACACAATTAAAAAAATATAGAAAGAATAATCTTACTCTTCCTCTAGCATTTGTGTTTTGTTGTTGTTTCATTCACGGGTATCATTTACTAACCAGAGACGATGTTGGTCGAGTCATATGGAACCATTACGAGAGGTGTAGTATTTGTGATTAATTGTCAAAAAAAGATTCACTTTCATAATGTATTATTTTCTTCAATCAGGATCTTTAGTCATTTTAGATAATATATTATTTTCCAATTAGTATAAGCTGTGATGTTATTTTGGGCCCTGCTATACATTTTACTCCACAGTTATTCGGTGATGGGTTTTTCTGTTAGTGGTGGGTTTCGTACTTGGGCCAAGGAATACAATTATTAATTTACCAACCGATAAGTGTATATGACATCTATTAGGGTAAGCAAGACCCCGACCCTACTTGCTTACCTTGTACAGTTTGATTATGATTGAGTTTGAATAGGGTTAGGTCTTATTAGGTCTATGACCGAGTTTGGGTCAAAAATTAGATCTAGATAATATTTAGGGTCCGATAGGACCAAACATGACACAGTTCAATTCGTCTCATAATCACTCACTCATTATATTTGTATGTGTATATATTCAAATATTTACAAAGTAATAATATTTTTTGGTCGAAAATATTATTGATTATTTATTTTGATCATATATACATGATTAAAAATATATATACATATATCATTTTATATATCAAATTTTATATTCATAATAATAAATAATATTGAGAAAACTTTATTTAAAATGAGTATATATGATATTTAGTCGAGTTTAGGATCGGGTTAGGTTTAAAGGCTGACCCAATCAATATTTAAGAGTTGGGTTAGTTTCAGGTCTAAGGCCGAGTCTTGAGTTCAAAAAATGACCCGACCAACATTTATGGTGGGGTAAGGACAATCATTAACTTGTTCCAATCAGGCTCATACTCACTTAACATATACAGGATCACATCTGCTGTCCCATAGTTTGTGACACTCTATATATTATGGGCTTGTGATTGATTAGAAAAATATTTTATAATTAAATTTTAACTTAAATATATTTTCTCTGACCAATCACAAGTGCATAACACATAGAATAATACAAACAATGCGACAACATATATATAACGATCGACATGTACCTTCCACTTAGCTATTTTTACTTGCTTTTTTAATAACAACTAGTACTTGACTACAAACAACTTATTTAAAGATAAAATAAATCAATATATTAAAGACACAATCAATTCTTGATCTGTAGATGCCGGAGACAAGACAAGAGTTCTGTTTCTGTGTTAAGCTTGACCACTTATTTAACGATTAGGTAAAAGCCAACTCTTTTGCAATTAATTTTGTTTTAGTTATCGAAGTTTGAAGTTCTACATCTTTTCTTCTGTTTTATTTTGTAATGTTATTATCAGCTAATAGTTTACACACGCATTGTATGTCTAATATCGTTTTAGAACACTAATTTGTTTGTCTTTCATCCTAAGGGGATACATAATATATTTTCTAACTTACATTGTTATTCTCTCTTTTTATTTTCCTTTGTTATGTGGGAATCTTATTGTACTTTTATTTTCCTAGTTTTGAAGTTAAAAGTATTTTTTGTTTTTTTCCAACTTTTACGGTCTGACATTCTTTTCCTCATTGGTCTGAATTCTGATTTATCCTTTGTTTTTTATCCATTGGTTTGAAGTTTGAACTCAGATTATATATATTCTTAGCCTCCATTCTTAAAGTTGAAAATAAGCAATGAAAATGGTAAACATGTATTGTTTAATTTTTTTATTGCATACATATTTTTTAATCTATTATCCATATCCTTTTGAATGTTTAGTGATTCTATATTTCTTTTACAATACAAATAATCAAAATTGTTGTCATACAATCTACTATAGGAAAGAAAAACTAAAAGATAACAAATTTATATATCCAAGGGAAAATTCTTCATAATATTAGATGAAAATACTAGATATCAAGTTGAAGTAATAAAAAACTGTAATTTATTAAGCGATTCTTGAATCAAATTTCACATAATGTAAAACCAAATTCTGCATTCAAATGTGTGAAAGAAGCATTAGAGGGTCAAAAGTGAAGGCAACTGAAAGTGGCAACTAGCATCTTCAACCACTCATATTTGTTATTTCTTGTCTATACTCTCTTCCCTTTTCTTTTGACTGCCAATTTTATTCCAAAGTTGGAAAGTTATTTTGTTTTTTATGATGGATATGTTTGTTGAGAGAAAATAAAGAAATAGGTTTTTTCTGAATAGGTAAGATTACACAAATCTCATCACTCTAATGTCTAATCTTAAATATATTACAATATATGTGCATATGGGTATCCTATTATTCAGCCAATTAGTATTTTATATACATTTTGTTTGTAGAAATGTGCCAATCTGTCAAACACATAGGTTGAGTGAAATTTAGATGTAGGAGTAGAAAGTGGCAGGCGGAGAGAGAGGCAAAAAACGCACTGGAGTGGGGGCAGTGTTGTACTTGTACACGATTATCCATAATACTTTATGTACTACACATAAATAACTATACAATCAGTATATCATTCATTTGTATTACATAATCGTCGTAATTACACATAAATGATTAATGATATAGTAATAATGTATAAAATTTTTACAATATTTTTTTTTCCATATAAATTAAATCCATAAGTGTATTGAAGTTATAGATAGGGATAGAGATAGAGTGTTTATTATTCCAAGAAGATATATATAAATAAATAAAAGGAGAAAAAGTGGTATTGATGAGGCCTGTGGGTGGCGGTGTCTTTTTGTAAACAAAACTTTGACCCAATGGAAGGGAACATGAAACAGCAACTCTTACCAGCTTTCGGCCACTCTTTCTTTTTTTATTTATTAAATCTCTATTTTCTTTCCATCAAACACATTTCTTTACTTAGTAGTGTAAGCCTTACTTGATCTCTAAGGTTTAAAGTTCGATTCTTCAGAGTGATACTTGTTGAGAGGACAACCATAAGCCTATGAAAAAATTAATTCCTTACCCAAAAAAACACATCTTCTTTCTTTCCTTTTAATTTATTTTTACGATGACTTCAAATTTACAACATATCTATATTTATATGTCCATAGAATAATCAATCATCCTAAATGATATCCACTGAACACATGAATGAAACAGCTAAGAGTCTAGGTTGGACTTGGTCAATAAATAAGGAATGAGATTCGAGAGTATCTACGACGGACTAAATAGCAACAAAAAAACTAACGAAGTTTGACCAAGGACTAAAATGAAAATAAAAACAAATCAATGCTTACCTGTAACTAAAATTTAAAGGAGGTGATTTCACAAGGACCAACCATTTACTCGGGCCGGGGACTGTTTTCTGAATGTTAAAATACACATAAATTAAGTTTTATATCTTAGTTTTTCCCAAATGAGAAATTTATGACACGAAGAAGAATATAAGGCAATAACCTAACTTTTATAATATGTTTTCGAAAATAGATAATAAATATCCACCACATTAAGAATTTGAATAATGATAATAGTTGACAACTACCTTAAACTAGGAGCAATTAGTATTGATTTGGAAGAAATTATATCAGTTAGCAGTAATGCTATTAGTATTGTTATTAAACATTTTTTTTGGACACTAGGGGTATTCTAAAAATTAGCATTCCTAACAAGTGTCATTATCAGAAATTCAACTTAACTTACTTTTACGATACAGAGAAGAAGTAGAGTGTTATATGTTCCCAGTTCTTCCACAAAGAACACACAACACAAGGCAACTGAGCTTACTTGGTTTCTAGTATTACCTCACTTCACACTTGACGTATCAGTGAAATCTTGGGTCATTTTCCACCACCACTTCACAGAACCCCCTTTGCTTCTTTTCTTTTCTTTTCCTTTCAGGTACCCATTTTTCACACTTCTCTTTCTCAACATCTTTCTTTCTTTTCTCTTCTTATTAATTTAAGGAGATCTCTGTATATGGTGTTGTATATGCAGATCGAGATGCCAACGTATTCTCCTCCTTTTTCTTCTTCACTTTATGTTTTATTTATTTATTTATTTATACATTTGATTTATGTGCCATTTTCACTATATTTTCTTTTTATTGTTAGCTTTCAAAGTTTGATTGTGCCTTCCATGCTTGTGTTTTTTAATACAATTTCAACCGCTAAAATTTCTTGCTCACTGCCAATGGAATCACATTAAGCTTGAAATTATTACCTGCAAATTTAAATTGAAAAAGTTAGATTTTTGTTTGTTATTATAGTGGCCCATTTAAGTTCCTTTATTTGTCATGGGCATCTTAATTATCCTCATAATTCTAGCCTCATTGCTCAACATAAAGTTTGCTTTTATATGGTTATGGAGTTTATAGCCATAGAGCAAAGTTGAAGGTATGTAACATTACCAAATAAAAAAAATGTTGTAGGTTGTAACAGAAATGTTTGCACAAAATTAAGTTAAAAAAAAATGAAGTTGTACCTTGGACCTGAGAGTAAATCATACTTAGTTCAGATATATGACCTCCTTCAAAAAAATGTGAAGATTATAATATTATGATGTTCATTCAATCTAGTAATTTAGCTAAATAAGTTACTTTAGAAGTATCCTAAACTTCAGATCTGATGTTGAAAACAATTTCGCTAAATCTTCAATGTGGATTTTGGTTCAACATGATCCTGCTGTTCACCTTTGTTGTCGAGTTTGTTTTGATTTATTCAGATGTAGTATGTGGATTGAGAATCTATTTGTGTATGCAATTGCGTTGTTTGACGTATTAACTTCATATATTCCTTTGAGAGGGGGGAACTTAACTTGTCTTTATTCGCTCCTCCTGACACTGTCCTAGTTCTCTTGTTAGGTGAACTCAAGCCCACTAATGCATGTAAGCATTTAGAGAAGGGCATTGAAACACCGTGATTTCTGGTGGTGCTTGACTAGTGCATCTTCTATGCTGTCTTTTGTAACAGAAAATATGGGCTTACTCTGCAGCAGAAATCGTCGTTATAATGACGCTGATGCTGAAGAAAATGCACAGGTCTGCTTTGCTTGATAAATTGCATACTTGTTATTTGTTATGTTACATATAAGCATAATCTGTTAAATAGACTTTGATTTGATAATTGTGACATGCATTTGCAGGCTGCAGAAATTGAAAGAAGAATAGAGTTAGAAACAAAGGCTGAAAAACATATTCAGAAACTTCTACTACTAGGTATGTTTTAGTTGTATGTACTTCGCATATAGGCTTATGAGTTAAAAATTGCCAACTTTAACAATTTGGAGTAGCAGTCGGAGTCTACCATTACATGAGTGGTGATGATTTTGAGAGTGTGAAGGAATCATATACGGCACAATCTCTTAACAGTATGCTTGCTGTATCATATTTTCTCTGAACTTATTTTCAATCGATGTGTCAATGTCTCTGTTGTTTAGGTGCTGGAGAGTCAGGGAAGTCTACAATATTTAAGCAGGCAAGAATTTGCATTGTTCTCCACTTATATGGGCAGTATAGAATTGCTTGATTATTGATAATTATTTATAACATGCAGATAAAACTTTTGTTTCAAACTGGCTTTGACGAGGCAGAGCTAAACAGCTACATACCGGTCATTCATGCTAACGTGTTTCAGACAATAAAAGTACGCAATACTTGAAAGGGTGTGTTGATTATTTTTCTCTTAAAAATATATAGAGATTGTGTTGTCGACTGTTTAAAGATAAAATTGAAAATAAAAAAATAATATGAGAGTTGAGTTTTAATAGAGCTAGCTGAGAAAAACTATAATGCTTAATTCATACTGATGTGTTTAAACAGTTACTGCATGATGGGTCAAAGGAGTTGGCTCAGAATGATGTTGATTCTTCAAAGTATGTTATATCTGATGAAAACAAGGTAGTTGACTTGTACCACCTCTTTTATACACTGCTGCGGTTGTTTAATATTTATTGAGCATTTTATGGTTTTTTATGATGATCTATAGAATAATCAATTTTATAGTCTTCTTTCATCTGGAGAACCTGTTGCTTTGTGAAACTCTTCGTCAATGTCTTCTTAATTCAGAGAAAGCTTACTTTCTTGGCAGGACATTGGTGAAAAACTCTCAGAAATTGGAAGCAGGCTGGATTACCCATATCTCACCACGGAGCTTGCAAAGGAAATAGAGACTCTGTGGAAGGATGCTGCAATTCAGGTGGCTAGATTGAACACTTCAATTGTTTTATATATTGTCGTCAATGACTTACTATTTTTGTTCAGTTGTTCACACATTTTACTTGGGGCAGGAAACATATGCCCGTGGCAATGAACTCCAAGTTCCGGACTGTGCCCATTATTTTATGGAAAATCTGCAAAGGCTGTCTGATGCGAATTATGTTCCAACAAAGGTATTCAAGTTCCAT
Source organism: Lupinus angustifolius (assembly GCF_001865875.1). Lineage (NCBI taxonomy): Eukaryota > Viridiplantae > Streptophyta > Magnoliopsida > Fabales > Fabaceae > Lupinus > Lupinus angustifolius. The sequence continues at coordinate 19,825,318 of NC_032023.1, forward strand.
CATACTTTTGTTGTCCAGAAATGCAAAAACTAATTCCTAACATCTGTTTTATTTGCCCTCTGTATATTACAAACTTGAATTCTTTCTTTTGGTGGGTGTTGTATTGTGGATTTTCGAAATGATTCAACCTGTATAGGTTACTGCACGTCACACATTTATTTCATTGTTTATCATTAAAAAGGGGGTTTGAAAATGTATATTGTTACATAACTTTAATGTGCTTAACTCCTTTTTGTCCATGGAACAATTTATTTTTAAGAGTTAAAAAGCATATTAAAGTTGTAATTTATAATACTTTATGCTGCATAAGTTACCTGGTACTAAGTCAGCACACCAAATACATGTGATGGAAGAAATCTGCTACACCACTGCAATTTAGCTTTTGTTTTTATTTATGAACCTCTAATTGGTTTATGGACCTATAATTGGAAAGTACTGTAAATTTATGAGTCTCTGGATGCTTCTTACTCTATTTTCTAACTACAGGAGGATGTTTTATATGCACGAGTACGTACAACTGGTGTCGTAGAGATACAGTTCAGGTGAACATACTGACTTGACATATTTTACTTGATGAAATGATATAATATTTGTATATTTTCCTTCTTTTATGAATAATCATTTTTTCCAGTAGCAATTGGTGTGTTTATTTTTTATTCATTCTTAACCAATTTAAAATGGATTGATATATGTAACTTTTGAACATGTGCATTATTTATAGTCTCACTCTTCATATCTAAATTTGTTAAAAACCTCTAAAGGGAACATAAGAAACTAGATTTCTGCATTTACTGAGTATGGTTTCCATGATCGTGAATTAGTTCTTGAAGAATGTTGACCCTTTGGTTTTGTTTCTGCCTCTCAAACTTTAAAATTTAAATGATGTTGTACGTATGGTATATAGTCTATGTTGTGTATGATTTTATTTTATCCTCTCTGCCTTTCCAGTGTCAACCATTACCATATTCACCTTCTCTATGTTTCGTTTATTTTCTTGTCATGATATGATATACATAGTGGACCAGCTTGACTAGTATGTATTTGCTATTTTGACAGCCCTGTTGGTGAAAATAAGAGAAGTGGTGAAGTCTATAGACTCTTCGATGTTGGTGGCCAGAGAAATGAGAGAAGAAAATGGATCCATCTTTTTGAAGGAGTTTCGGCCGTAATATTCTGTGCTGCTATTAGCGAGTATGGTCTGCCATTTGATTGCATATCATAATATGGTTTCTAATGTTGCTGATAAAATGTGTTTGGAGTATTCTGTAGTTAAATAAGTTTTTTGTGCTTGAAAGCATGCTTAATTTATTGTCAGTATATATGCTTTGATTGTATTATGCACCAAATTGGAAGGTCACAAAATCCTATTGCACTCCCCTAATTATAATTCAACACTATTTCTATTTGATACTAATTTGATGCTTAAATATGATTGCCAATTTATCAAAAAGATATTTTACTTGAAAGAGAAGTGAGGTGAGCTCATTCTATTCCTTTAGCTGTGCATGGTTGGTATTTGTTACTAATATTAAAACAATGTTAGTATGCAAAAACATTATTCTACAAGATGTATAAAGCAAAAGTCCTGACTTTGCATTTGCCTTCCAGGTATGATCAAACTCTTTTTGAGGATGAAAACAAGAACAGAATGACCGAGACTAAGGAGCTTTTTGAGTGGATCCTGAAGCAACCATGTTTTGAGGTTTCCTTTTTATGTTCTTTTTATATATTAGCATCTACATTTATGCGGGCAAATATTGTTTTTGTCATTGATCTCATATATCTGACACTTGTTTGAGAGCCTTATACTATTTTGGCAGCTAAGATTTGTATTCCATCAGTGAATAATGATGCTTCTCTTTTCTGCACAGAAAACATCCTTCATGTTATTTTTAAACAAGTTTGACATATTTGAGAAGAAGATCTTGAAAGTAAGAACCATCCAGACACTGTACACTGTCATTTGGTGGAAGTTATCATCGATCATCATTTCGGTCTAATGTGTTAACATTTGCAGGTCCCACTCAATGTTTGTGACTGGTTCAAAGATTACCAGCCAGTTTCAACCGGGAAACAAGAGATCGAGCATGCATATGAGTAAGTATCTTCTTTATGCCTTGGGGATATATGGAGTGAAGGGCTTTGCTAAGTTAAAGTAGTTCATTCAGACATAATTACACTATTCTTTAACCCGACTTCTATGTCATGCCTGATGTTTCTTCATCGTTCATCGTTTTGAGCCATTACACCAAACATATATCTTTTATGTACATGCTGATGCTTTTATAAACATAGTATTCAAGTCCTGGATGATTAAATATTTATAACCAACACAAGTCACTTTAATAAACACCATATGCAGGTTTGTGAAGAAAAAGTTTGAGGAATTATATTTCCAGAGCACTGCTCCCGAACGTGTCGATCGCGTCTTTAAGGTCTACCGGACCACTGCCCTTGATCAGAAGCTCGTCAAGAAGACTTTCAAACTCGTCGATGAGAGTTTGAGGCGGAGGAATCTCTTTGAAGCTGGTTTGCTATGATCACTGAACAGTATATGTTAAGGACATATTATTTTTACATTGAACAAGTAATCAGGTGGTCATATTTTGGATATATGAGAAGTTCAAGTATACAACATTATTAAAGGGATTAAATCAATTTGTTGATTTTATGTCAAGTTAATTATGTTGAGTGGATAGATGGGGAAAGACCTTTATTAAGTTTTCAACATGGCATCATTATTTGTTGATTAATAGTAACCAATGATATATTTCATTTCTGCTACTTGTGTTTTATTAATGAGGTGTTACCCATGGTTCTGTAATGCACGCCTTGAATATGAAATACTTTACTCTTTCTGCCTTAATGAAACTTCAATACTTCATTGTTGCCTGTAAGTAGCAGCTTTCATTGTTAGAGCATTTTTGCATGCTTGACTAGAACATTTTTTTAATAATATTATTACATCTATTCCTATTTATATTATCTATCTCATTACCATAAATAGTGATCATTGTATTACTTTTCATTCAATTCATTGTTTTTTATTTGCCCTTTCTAAGACTTATTTTTACATTTCCCATATTTTCTCTCTTTCAAGTTTCAACCATTTTTTATTACATTTTATCTATATAATAAGTTATTTATATACCTATATATATATATATTTTAAAAATCACTTTCATTTTAATCATATTTATGTTACTTGTATATGAATTTAAAAAAATGTACTCAGTTGAAGGTAATATAACATTCATCCACTGCAAGTTGCAATAAAACTTTATCAGGCTATTTTGGGTAACATGATAGTAATAGTAAAGGTTGAATGAAATGCTGCATAAAACTTATACTTTTAGAGTATTAGTTGAAACCGTTCTCTTCATAGACAACAAAAGATGGTTAGTTTGTTGATTATTATTGGTAAAATTAAAATGGGGCATGGAGAATATGAGGTGCAACTTCATTGTCCAATTTTATTCCTTCTCCATGTTGTTAACAATTCCTCTTACCACCGCATGTTAATAATAGCATTAGGTAAATTGGGTTGAAAATGTAGGTTGCAAAATCCATATGCAAAACAAAGCCTTAATGCCACTTTCTCTCACAACCATTCCCTACTTTATTTTTTTATTTTTAACCTTCTAAAACCTAACTCCCTCACTTTTCCTGCTATAAAAAACATAAAAAAGAAAACAAACAAACACTTATTAGTTCCTTTTGGAACAATTAAAACAACTATGCAACAATCAACATAACCAATTCCTTACATATTTCCTTATAAAATCCAATCATTTGCTGCTTCCTATTACAAACAACTCACTTTGTCTTTCCAAACATTCATAGTGTTACAAAAAAATTGAAGTCATGGGTATTGAAAAAGCACTTAGGGCCATCATTGTAATATTGTTTACATTGTTTGGAGAAAATTTGATGCTTGTTAATGGTGATTTCAATTATAAGGATGCTCTCACCAAATCCATTATTTTCCTAGAGGCACAACGATCAGGGAAACTCCCTTCCAATAATAGGGTTCCTTGGAGAGGAGACTCAGCACTTGATGATGGAAAACTTGCTAATGTATCTTTCTTTCTTTCTTTCCCTTTTTTCAATATCGTATTTGACAACATTTGTATACCATTGTTTCAATTTCTTACTATAAAAGGCACACTATGTACATAAATATTTGTAGGTGGACCTTTCTGGAGGATACTATGATGCAGGAGATAATGTAAAGTTTGGTCTCCCTATGGCATTCACTGTTACAACTCTATCATGGGCTGCACTTTTTTACAAACAAGAATTACAAGCTACAAAGGAATTGGGACATGTTCAAGATGCTATCAAATGGGGTACTGATTATTTTCTCAAATGCAGCAAACATAAAAAATTATATGTGGAGGTGAGGGTCATCATGTATCTAATTTAATTCATTATTTTATTAATCTGTGTTAGAAGAATAATACTAAAAGAAACATGGTAATATACATGTAGGTAGGGGACCCACATGAGGATCATAAATGTTGGGTTCGACCAGAAAAGATGAAAACAAAAAGAACAGTTTTGATGATTGACAATAACACTCCCGGGACTGAGATTGCAGCTGAAACTGCAGCAGCAATGGCTGCTGCTTCTATTGTCTTTAGGCCCATTGATCGCAAGTATGCACGTCGTCTCCTCAATAGAGCCAAACTGGTAAGTTATGTTATAGATATACAATTTTAACATTATTAAAGTCGTAATATTACGGCCGCAATTGCAGTTATCGACAATAATTTAGTAACATGACATGTTTCATTTTTTGTGTGTAGAATTTTGATTTGTAGGAAAGGAAATCATAATTTATCATGTTATTTGCATCACTGACTTAAAAATATTTGATGGTTTCCCTATGTACATTAAACATTATTGTAACTTAATTTTCTTTCATTTTCCTGGCAGCTTTTTCAATTTGCAAAATCACATAAAGGAACCTATGATGGAGAGTGTCCCTTCTATTGCTCTTACTCGGGCTATAATGTAATTAATTTTTCTTATAACATTTTTCTAATCTCTAAGTCATATATTAGCAAAATATTTTCTAATGAATTGATTAATGTTGGGATTGCTAATGTTGTTTTTTGAGAAACAGGACGAACTTATGTGGGCAGCAACATGGCTATACTATGCTACCCTAAAGCCAATGTATATGAAGTACATTCAGGAAGATGTAATAAGTGCTAGTGTAGCAGAATTTAGTTGGGACCTTAAATATGCTGGAGCTCAAATCCTTCTAACCCAGGTTTTATTTAATTCACTATTTCATTTTTTATCACTATATTCTCTATTTTTCTATTGGCTCTGAAGTCCTATAACAAAATGAAACTATGTATATGTATTGCTCAGTTACACTTTCAAGGACACAAAGATCTGGAAGAATTCAAAATCCATGGTGATAGTTTCATATGCTCAGTCCTTCCTGACAGTCCCTACAATCAGATTAAATTGTCTTCTGGTATATAAATTCTCTTTTTGTGTGTGTGCAATATCTTTCACAATAATGTTATTTGTATATTTAAAACAAGGATTGTAAAGAAGGATATATACTCTCCTTTCGTTTTTCAAAACCATATATCTAGGTGTTAGATATATATAAACTAGTCATATATATATATATGCATTCAATTTTGCAGGTGGCTTGCTTCATGTAAGAGATGGAGCTAACATGCAATATGTGACCGGCACAAGTTTCTTATTCAGTGTATATAGTGATTTGCTTGCTAAACATAAACAGAAAATTACTTGTGGAGAGAAACAATTCAGCTCATCCCACCTCTTTGATTTTGCTAAGAAACAAGTTAGTACATACTATAATACCATATACATATTACTTTTTCATTATAATATCAACATGTTTTTATTTAAAACCATAAAATTATATGACTAGTTTAGTAGTTTTACCTTATATTTATATCATCTAAAGAAACAAAAAAAACATAGACTAATAAGATCTTTCACACGTAAACTTGCCCAGATGGATTATGTGCTAGGGAAAAACCCTGAAGGTAGATCCTACATGGTAGGATTTGGCAAAAACCCACCAAAACAAGCTCACCATAGAGGTGCTTCTGTGCCAAAGGCATCAAAGGACGAAGTTGTAAGTTGTGCCATGAGCTTCACCAAATGGTTAAATGTAGATTCACCTAACCCTAATGAACTCACTGGTGCAATTATGGGTGGACCTGACAAAAATGACAAGTTTGTTGATAAACGTACGGCTTCATCATATACTGAACCATGCACTTACGTTAATTCTCTAGCAGTTGGACCTCTAGCAAAGCTTGCATCATTGGGTTAATTCATCTTTCAAAATTAGTGTATATATATGTAATACGACTTTAATTTGTGTAAGTTTATTACATGCTTAGTTAGTGGGTGGATCGGTGTTTATTTGGTATATATGGTTATTTAGTTAAGTTGTACCACTATGTAAACATTTTCATGGCTACATTTTAGCTTTGGTAATGTTAGATAGACAACACTTAACGATTGAATGATCAATTTATAATAGTTTTTCCTAGTTTTTGATATTGATGAAGGACAAAATTTGATTCCTACAAAATATTTTGATCATATTTAGTCTTTTATAAAATAAAAATCATCGAATATTCTCTAGAGATGTTTTCTTGAGAAACATTAGTCCTTCCGTTAATAAAGCATCATTACACTTAACATAATGCCTATTTGAACAAATTAACCTAGTAATGAATATTTTATATTTTCTAATTCTACAAATAATGTTTATAAGGCAACAGTTTTAAGATTAAAAAAATGTAATTTATGATTATATGTTTGCAATAACATTCAACTTTTAATGTTTCAAATGTATTCCTATATTAGCAACGTGGAAACCGTAAATTCACCAAATTTCTTATTTACTCATGGTTAGAATAATGAATATCCTCTATCTTAATGGAGTGACTAAATGTCATTCACTGAAATGAATGTGTCATATTAATTTTTTATTCATTCATAATACCTCGTTATATCATGCCCAAAATTGGAATATGATTATGTTTATTATATTAGGAAAAAAAAGTATGCATTAATAATATATAAGTTTTATATATTATCTAATCATCATTAACAAAGAATAATATAAATGAGTGATTAAGACAATATATAAATACTACATTCTTATTGTATTTCTAACACGTTCAAAGATATGAGTAAATAGAGTGAAACGTAGGGGCAAGAGTTAGACAAGGACATGTTAAAAGGGAAGGTGGAGATTGAGGTTTAATCCAATTCGTGAAGTGGGTCCCACCTAATCTTGTTGCTACTGATAAAACTTCATCATATTCCACACAGTGTACTTTACTACGTTATCGCATTCAACGCGCTACATTTACGTGATTCTGTGTAGAACTATAGATAATGTACTCATAGAACCAAAAAGTACACTCTTCTACGTAAACAATAAATAAATTAATAAAAATGATCCGGTGGCTAGCCTCGAAAATGGGTTGAGCTACAAGATATATAATTTTGATGCCTCTAAGTTTAATTTCTATGAGATCATTATGAGCCGTTCCAATTTTATGAAGGATTGAGTCTTATTATATTAGATTTATCACAATTTTTATTTGTTAATAATTACATTTATCTATTTTGTATGGATAGTCAATATATATAATTAGAGATGTTTATGTTTAAATAATAGTTTATATAATTTCACTGAAATTCAAGAATTTTTATATAATTTACTCTAATATATAGTATATTTAGAAAACAAATTATAGTTAATTATTTAGATATTGTACGTGGAAAAATTTAAAACAAAATAAAAATGTAAAAATATATCAAAAGTGGAATGAAAGAAATAATTAACTCTTGATATGAAGAATATGTATACCCTTTAAAAACAATACTGAATATCCATTTTAATCTTTAAAATATATGTTTTTACATGTTTCAATTTAATTACAAAAAAAAATATATTTCAAACTCATGCTAAAACATGATAATGATGAGTCAAAATAGTCTATTTTAAATATTACAACAAATACAAAAAGTAAAGAGTAGCTTGACTCACATTTAATAATTTTAGATTATATTGAAGTTTTCAAATTTCAGACACAAATTGATATACACAAAAGTTTTAAGTGAGGAAAGCATGTCTTCTCTAAAAATATATATATTAGTATGAAATATCCACATCATGATAAAATTAGCATGGTAATCACTTCGAATAGTTGCTTCAGTCAAGAAGTATTTTTAACTTGCACGATTATGCAAAATGATAAAATGAATGGTTATTACAAAAATAAAAACTGGTATATTCGAAAGCACATTATAATTTCCAATTTTGAAATTAACATTCATATTGCCATAGTATGCTGCTAGAGCAGAACATAGCCAGTGACTTTTCAAAGCAAGACTATGAGGTGGGTACAATCGTAAAACCGGAAGCACCTGATCACAGCTCATCTTAATTAACAAAGACATGTTTTTGTTTAATATAGAGTGGATGAGGATAAGGTCAACTCCTCAATCCTAACCTTCCATATATATTTATATATATATTTAGTACTCATTCAACAAATTAAGAGTATAATATTTTTTTTGATGAGCAATTGTTAATATGTTAGTTGTTAGTAAGTTAGTATTTTATTGTACTGAGATTCCACTTTCAACCTCCTACACCCTATCATCTAATTCCATTTTTGTTGATGGTAAGACTTGAACCCACAACTTTCTGCACCCCGTTCCTTACGATCACCCTCAAACCATCTTATCACTCCAAGAGTGTAATATTTATATTCGTAATTTTTTTTTATTTTATCAATATATTATTTATAAAGTTATAATATAATAACAATATAAAAACTCTTTTACATAAATATTATATTAATAAAATAAAAAATGGGTATAACTTATCTGGATTCTTTGTTGGATACTTATCCACTTACTAATTACTTGCCTAATAATAAAAATACTTAAATATAAATAACGAAAGAAATGAAAGGAAGAAGAGCACATACCATTTCTTCATCTATTGCTGTGTGTATCTCTCTCTTTGGTTTTTGTTGTTGAAGATGATGACGTGTTCATTCACAACGACGTCGTCGTCGATCGGAAACGACAGCGATGCGGGTGTGTCTTCGTCTGAGACAGAGAGCGCAGAAAATGAAGCTCATAGTCCGTACAATGGTCCTCTACACATGATGGATTCGTTGCAACAGGTTCTTCCCATCAGGTTTCTTACCTTCTTAACTTGCATGCTATTACTTTTTCTTCATTTTCATTTTCCACATTTTTTCTGCATTTCATGCCATAAATCAAGTTACTTTTTGTTTTCCTATTATTTATCGAACATATATCTTACCGGTAACATGTAACGTTGTTTGTTAATAAATAAAAACAGTCACGTTAAAAAGTAAATTAACTTTTACTAAAATTTAATCACAATTTTAAATTTTAACGAGATTGTTTATTTATTAGGTTAAAGAAATGGAGATTACATGTCCAACGATGTGTCATTCTCTTATTTCGAACCAATTAGAATATTACTTTTGTTTGGAATAATTTTTTTATTGATATAGTAATATCTGATTGGAAGAAAATGAGACACGGTTGGATAATGTTCTAAGAGTTTTAGCCTGACGCGTTTTCAACTAAAATCACGGATGATGTAGTCTATATACCTAAATAGGGATCTTGCTCTCACGGCTAGGCACAACATTTTTAACCATAAATCTGGTTGCAAGTTTGACTAATTGCATTTTGGAGCCTGATGAACAAAATAACTATAGTTGCAATATTTTATTTTTTCCATGTATGATTTTTGGTGATGGTGCTATGAAATCAAATTTATGTTTAGTAATTGCATTTATTATTATTGTTGCTAAAATAATGGGTAGATATATATTGGTTTGTAATGTTATTTATAGGAGGGCAATCTCAAAGTTCTATAGTGGCAAGTCCAAGTCCTTCACGAGCCTCGCTGATGCATCTTCTTCCCTTTCCATCAAAAACATGGTGAAGCCAGAGAATGCATACACCAGAAGGCGTAGAAACTTGATGGCATTTCATCACGGTTGGGGCAAGAATCAAAACTCAAACTTTCATTTAAGAAGAAACAGTATCAATGGTGGGATTTCTAAGAGAACAATAAGCTCAAGTAGAAGTACCTTGGCACTTGCATTTGCATTGAATTATGACACTTGTAGTAGTAGTAGCAGCTTTACAAGTGAGGATTCAAATTCGGCATCAAATTTGCGGTCAGTGTCACCACATCTTCCACCATTCCATCCACGAATTCGAGTATCTAGTGCTAGTGTGGGTCCTTCTTCACCTTTGCAGCAGAATAATTTCTCATCATCCTCATGGCGATCGTTTTCTTTTGCTGATCTACATCATTGTGCTACTACTACTGCAACTATGAAGTTACCAGCCTCAGCTCTAGGAAATGAAGCTGCTGCTAATTCATCATAGTCAACTAACGTAATAATTCTAAACTATGTTTTAACCAATAACAGATCTTTAAATATGAACTCTTTAGATTAACGATAATTGTATATACCAGGCCAAGTAATGTAAGTATCAACTCCTCTTTTGGTATTAATCGTTACGGTCTAAGTTAAATGTTATGAAAGCTACTTAATTTACTTTTTTTATCTGAAGTACTAGTTTTTTTGCCAAGCACAACTACATTCTCGCAAGTAGACTAAATCCAGTGAACAATATGAATTTGACGTTCCAAATGAGGCTTTCATTCAAATTTTGTCAGATCATAGGAAAGATGAGGTGTTGGGTATGCAATATAAATAAATACAATGCAGTTTAATAAATAAATAAAATGTACTTTAGTCATATTTTCTATTTTATCCACATGGTTCAAATCACATTGAAAAAAAGATTTAACATTTACCCTTTTGGATTTAAATATACGGTCAAGTTTTAATTTGATTCTCTCAAAATGATCCCCACTCACTATTCTGAGATGACCTCTCCAAAGTTGAGGAAAATTTGGGCATTTCAGAGGTGGAGTGTTAGGATTTGCATACCCATCAATGTAGCATTGCACTTTTATCAGATGATTGTGTCTCATTTAGTGCTTGAATTGGAGCTGGTTGTTTTGATAATGTGGTGGATGATGACACAAGAGTTTCTAAGATACGTGCCACTTCATGCATTGCAGGCCTATCATTTGGCTGAGTCTTTGTGCATAAAAGGGCAAGCTGAAATACCTTTCTTACTGTTCCAATGTCCTTGCATGTTGCTGTGATATCCGGATCAATAATTTCCATTACTGCATTGTTAGCTGTCTTGGATAAAATCTACACAAATATGGAATATAGTAGTTACTCAGTGAAAATCAACTTTCATTGAGTTAGGTATCCCAAAAAATACTAACTAGAGCCATTTTTTAAGTAATTAAAATAACCCATGTTAATAATTTGTTCAATATTTGGAGCCTAATGTAATAAGATAAGGCATTTTATGGGAAGAGAATATTCACATATATGAACATAACTAGTTGACTAGATGAAAGCTCGTGATGGGAACATAGAGTAAAAGAAAAAAACACTAATCTTCAAAATGGGTAGAGGACTCACTAGATGGTGGAGATTGGATTCATTGTCAACAGCTTTTCTCCCAGTTAAGAGCTCAAGTAAAACAATACCATAGCTATACACATCAGATTTCTCAGTGAGCCTGGAAGTTCTTGCATACTCTGGGTCTATATACCCTATTGTGCCCATTATGTGAGTTGAAGTGTGGGAGTTTGTGGGGTTTAGACTTTTGGCAATGCCAAAATCGGTGATATGTGACTCCATGTCTTTGTCTAATAAAATATTAGATGATTTCACATCTCTGTGGATGATATGAGGTGTGCAATCATGGTGTAGATAAGCTAGCCCTTGTGCTGCTCCAAGTGCAATTTTAAGACGAATATCCCAGACAAGTTTTTTCTTCTTGTTTGGTCCTGAAATGGAAGTACAAGACAAAAAATCATAGTGAATTGGTTGGGTTCATAAAACTCAGGTAAATAAATGTGTCATGCACCTTAGAAGAATAGTTTAAGATATAGCTTGAACCTACCATGAAGAAGATCCCATAAACTGCCATTTTCCATATAGTCGTAAAAGAGAAGGTTCCCGAATGGAGACAAGGAATAGCCTTGGAGAGCGACCAAGTTCCGGTGCTTAATGCTCCCAATTGTCGCAAGTTCTGTCTCAAATTCTTTCAAGTATTGTGGATACTGAGAATAGATCCTCTTGACAGCCACTGGCTTGCAATTCATAAGAACACATTTATAAACTTTACTCGATGCGCCATGTCCAATTATATATTTCTCACTCAGGTTTTCAGTTATCCTCATGATATCTTCGTACACATGAAGGGCCATATTCATGTCAAGAATCACTAGTTTTGGTGGTGAGTAATTCACTGTTAATTCCATAACAGGCACAATCAGTAGTTTATCGCCTTCGAAGTTTCAATAGGCACAATGAACAATTAAGATTAGTACCTGATTTGTCAAGTGATCCGTCGGGAAAAGGAGCTGAATTTTGCAGCTGGCAAGCTGCCAGTAATATCATAAGCAGAACCATGAGGACGCCAATAGCAATTCCAAGGATAGCCGCCTTAGATAATGTCACTGTATGATCAATAACATTAGTTAGCTCATTCTGCACATCAGCCCGAAAACCTTTATCTAGCTCTAGAAGGAATGTCAAAAGGGTTGCTCAGAGACAAGAAGGATTTCCTGGAGAGGAAGTTGCAAGATATTTTGGCTCACCTCGTTCTGCAGTGCGAGACCCGTGACAAGACGAACCCAGCCAATAGCCACAAAGACCAGGGTTTCCAATGAAACTTCAAATAAAAGGTTGCACAAATCAATACAAAAGAACATGATGTTATGAACTACAATGAGTTGGAAAATAGAAGGGATAAAGACAACATTTAACAAAGAATGACCTAACCTGTCAGGGGGAAACCTGGTAAAGTTGTTGCTTGTGGGAATAACACCAGTTAGGTTGTTATAAGAGACATTGCTACATAGTTTATAACAAGCATTCAACTTGTTACATAAAGATCACAAGCTCTCTGCATAGAACTAACCAAATCATTCCAAAACGAAATGTGGTTGAGACTGGACTTACAGCAGAGAAAGACTTGGACAATTTGCAAGTGGTCTCACACCCCCAGATAATTTGTTGTTTTCTAGTCTCCTATGTAATTTCAAACCAACATATACCATAAAAACAAAGTCAGAATTGTGGTAAAGTAACCAGTGTACCAACATCTTCTACAAAAATTTACACATGGAACACAGGATGGAACAAAATGGTTAGTTCTGAGTCTATTTAAGTCCAAGTCACTAGAACCAATGTCCATATACAACCAAAATCTGAAGAATAGTACATTATTGGGCTCATTTTTGAACAACCCACCAAAATAAGGAAAAGAATATTTCCAAAAAAAAGGTTAAATATTTCCAGCATCTATCATTAAGTAGCCATAAATACTAAATGACATCAAATTTTGTTAACAAAATTATAATAAGAGAAACAAACACTGAAAAGGCTACAAAGGGAGCTTACAAGGATATCATGTTCTGAAGCTTACTAAGTTCTTCAGGAATCAAGCCAGATAGTTGATTATTTGAAAGGTCACTGAAATACAAAAGTACGGAAGTAATCAGAAAAAAATGACGAAGAATTTTAGTATTCATCAGAACGATAATGGACTTACATGCGCATAACACTTCTAAGATTGCGAAATTCTGCTGGAATAGATCCTGTTAAATGATTTCTGCTCAGACTCCTAACAAAATGAACACAAGCAATCAGTAAGAAGTAACCATCTAGATTCCAATAAATAACTCTTGGAAGAACTCACAGCTTTAGAAGGTGCTCCAAGTTTCCAAGAGAAGAAGGAATGGAGCCACTTATATTATTATTTGAAATATCCCTGGGATGAAAACATCAATTACTATCAATATGATGTTAGAATGATTGCCATAAGGTATGTTAATCAACCATGCTTACAATGTATCTAAATTGCCAATCAGGGACAGTTCAATTGGAATGCACCCTTGAAGATTGTTGGAAGAAAGATTCCTAGGATAGTCATCACAATTTGTGAAGGAATGAAAAATCAACAAATATCTTAGTGTTAAGGTGAAACTTACAGATAGGTCATACTCTCCAAGGTATGAAAGGCGAGGGGGATTGTTCCGTTCAACTTATTCCCATTGACATTGCTGATACAAGACAAAAGCAAAATCCATGACCTTAATGTAATATAAAAATTCTTGTAACAAGGTAATAGCATAAGGTTTATTGCTTACAGGCTGTTAAGATTTCTACATGAGCTAATATTGTCAGGAATCGGACCCTCAAGGTTGTTGTTAGCAACATTTCTGAAGGAACAATGGGTGACTCATCAGGTTGCCAAAAACTGAAAAACCAAATAGAATTGCTGAAAGTAATAGTACTTACAAGATAAGCAGATCAGTAAGCTTTCCAAGCTCGGGTGGGATATGTCCACTTAAATGGTTATCACTCAGTTCACTGCACAGAAAGGTGAATCATCAAGGGAAAAATTTCAACCAAGTTGTGGTTCTTGGAAAGGGATATTTGTTCAAAAAAACCAGATTTAAGATCAAGTCAAAAGGGCAACGGGGAAGAGGTTTTCGTTAGAAGTTGTGAAGTTCCGCACGAAATGGTAATTGACTTTTGCCAGGAAGCAACCCGATTTCAAGTCTCGTGGAAAGAAATAACTAACTGCTAAATCATCTTACAGATAGTGAACATTTGTCAAGTTTCCGAGCTCTGGGGGGATGGAACCAGTTAGCCTGTTTCCATTCAAATACCTACAGACATTGGAGAAATTGTACCCAACATGAGTGAATAAAATTTATGTTTTAATAACAACTTTTAGGACAAAATCAAACTAATGAATTTAAACACAACTTATAGCATGTGCTTACAATATTTTGGCGTAAATCAAATTTCCCAAGACAGGAGGAATTGGTCCACTTAACATGTTATTCCTCAAATCTCTGATAGAATATGTTGAAAGAGACATAAGTAAAGAAGAGAGAAAACATGAAGTCAGCAAAGAAAGTCCATGAAGTTTGCTTCTGAAACAATTAATACAGTGCTTACAAGATATCAAGTGCTTGCATTAGACCAATCACAGGTGGAATACGCCCCGAGAGTTTATTGCCTTGCAATGCCCTACCAAGCTCAAATAAATTTTATAAGAATTTTCAAGATAAGATTAGTGGAATACCATATTTCGTTCTTCTAAAATGTATCCGAAAAGGATAATGCAACACATACAGCGTCGCTACTTGCAGGAATCCAATATTGTATGGTATCTCCCCTGTTAGCTGATTGAAGGATAAATCCCTGACATAAAAAACACATGTTAAGAAATTCAAAGAAAACAAGGTATAGCAAAGTTTGTCGTCGAGTCGGATATATACATACAAGATTTGTAAGGTAGTACAGTTGCCTATGTTTTCAGGAATACTTCCTGTCAAGCTATTGTTGTGCACATTACTACAAAATACAACAACAATAATCACATTATCATATTAAATGCAAACTTTTGGGACTTATAGGAATAAAAAAGGGCCATTATTGTAACTTACAAGTACCACAATCCAGTTAACCGACACATGTTCGGAGAGAGTGAGCCAACCAAATGGTTATCTCCCAGGTCACTGAAAAAAATAAAGTAGTCCATGAAATGATAGATTCTAAATACTAATGCATATTGTTTCAATACTCACATATACTGCAAAACTTCATTCCAGTATATAAGTTCTGGTATCTCCCCACTCAGATTATTTTGTGCCAGATCTCTGCAATCAAATTTCCGGAAGTTGAAAATATCAATTTTTGAATGTAAAATCAACATTATGAAGAGCATGAGTAGACTGAAAAATGACTTACAAGATCTTCAGGTTAGGAATCTGAGACAGAGTTGAAGGAATTGGACCAATTAACTTGTTATTTCTTAAAATTCTGAGAACGCATAAATGAAAAATAAGTTGTCATAAGCTCATCATAGGATTGGCAAAACAAAACCTCAGTCACATAGAAATGCTCATTAAACACAGATTTTCTAGTTGATTCATCTTTGAGATCGAAAACGGTATATCTCCATGAATCTCATTAAGTGACAAGTCCCTGGTGACACATTTAAATACCAAAGTTTGCCATAAAACATTGTCACTAGGCAGTTTTCTAAACATAAATTGAATTGAGTTCTTGTGAGTGTGAAACATACAAGCTTTTCAGAGAAGAACAATCGCCAATCTCATCCGGAATCAGGCCTGATAGACGATTTTCCTTGAGATCACTGTCAAACAAGAGATACAAACAAAGCTGGTTTATCATAGCTATAATTGCCACAACTATCTATTGCATAAATGAGACATAAAAAATAAATCTAAAGCAGAATAATAAGAGTACATAGAGACCAAGCTATGACACAAGTTTCACAACTATATATAATGCAGATATGAGACATGAAAAAAGGTCTAAAGTAGAATTGTAAAGACATAGAGACCAAGATATCACACTTGCCACAATTGTATTATTGCATAATCACATGAAAAAGTCCAAAGTAGAATAGTATTTACATTGAAACCAAGCTGTTAAGGCTCCCTATTGCAGGTGAAATTTCGCCCTCAAGATTCAATCCTGAAAGATTACTGCAAGAAAATTGAAATTTGGATTCTTAATGACCAAATACATACCAACAAAGTGTTTATCTAATGGTGTAAGGCTCCACTATATCACCAAGATGACCAAAAGTTCAAAAATTTGATTCCTATGAGCGATACTTGTTGGGAGGCATACCCCGAAAGGGATCTTCGATAATACAAAAAAATGCAGATGTACATTATATATACTTAGAGCTACTTACAGTGCAACAACATTGAAGGTGACATCATCACATGTGACCCCTCTCCACATACAATAATCTGATGATGGTGGGTCCGTCCAGTCATATAGAACATTATCCACATCCCTTAATGACTTCTTTAGTTCCAACAATGTAGCTCCTTCAATTAAAATATTCACATGTTAAGCATGTCAAATGGAACATATAGTTGTTAAATCAAAGGATAATTACAAAAGTTGTTCCATGTCGTATTCCTGGTACTGGTTTTATGATTATATATTCTCTTATATAAATATTATTATATTATCAAGCAATTCATCATTTTCAGTCTTATCTGCACTAAAATCCCTTATTGGGATCGGAAAGTCCCATTTCCACTAAAATCAAACCAAACAAGAACATTGTTTTCTTGCTATTACCAAATGCTAACACCATCGAAATTTGCATCTTCTATTAAAAATAAATTCACAAGATAAAAAAACCACAACACAGTTAAGGACTCACCATCATCTGAATCTACTGAAATTGCATTCAAACAAAGAAGAAAACGAAGAAGAAGGAGTCCAAACCAAAATGCCATAACCATAATGCATCAAACAAAACAAAGCCACTGAAGCTTTTGCTTAGAACAAAATCATAAAACCGTTAAAATAAAAGGTGTCTAAGTTGAGAGAGTAATATTGTGCTGTTCATTCCTCATCATAGTTATCTTTTTCTCTGACAATGGCTTAGAGGGTATGTCATAAAACAAACATACATAACTTTTCTTGTTCAATCAAATGAGATAACATAACATAGTCATATTCTCTCTCTCAAACAATTGTTGTTGACTTGTTGTAAATGGCATTGTATATAGATACATTAAGAGATATAATGCAAAAAGGGAAGAGTTTAACTATTTCCCAGATAATGTTAAAACTATATATCTGCACCACTTCTGTTCTGTTCTGCTATCTCATTCAGCCATTGTAAGTAAATGAATGAAACTGCAGATTTGTTTTTAATTGAAAGGGATCGCTTTCACTTTGTTTTTCTGCTTAGAAATGGTAATGTTGTTAATGTATATACTAGTCCATTTTGCAATATCCATTTCAGCTGATAAAGACATTTCTCTTATTAATTACTCTTTATATGATATTTGATTTGATATTTTACTTTTATGACCACTACTTTAATTTGTTATCTAATCTTATGGTGGCTATGTTTTTTCTACTATAAAATGTAGTGTTCTATACTTCTGAATAAATAACTAATTCTTTTCGAATACATAGTTGTTCTTTCTAATAAGTGATACTTTCATAAATGAATCATTGGTTTTATAGTCATGAGGATCTAGTGGGTCTAACACTACTCGACCAATGTTTTATTGTTATATTAACTATGTTTGCTAAAAGATGCTAATTATTATTGAACAATATGCAAAAAGAAAAAGTCAGAACAATCACTATATTAAATAATAATTAAATATATATACCGGTTGAAATTGGAAGGGCTTATTGGATATTACAAAAAAAAATCGTAATCTTATTAAGTTACAAGGCATTTTCAATTTGTTTAACAAAATCGCATGCAATGCATTTCAACAACATGGTTCCAAAATCATGTGCCCGTTAAATATGTACATCTATGTTGTCTTTGGTTTATGATAAGCAAATAGGAAGAGATAAAAGATGATAGGGTTTAGGGTTTGTGGGTCATATGACAAGAAGAAAAGTAGAAGGTGCCATGGAATGGAACCATGAATCCTAGTAGCCAATTAAAAAAACTACATTCATTTCACATTTCAAAGGAATATCTAACGTATTATTAACATATCCAAATTCCCCTTCAAAGTTAAAACTACCAAAATCTCTATTTACTACTCTTTTATATCCACATAATATAGTAAAAATAAGTATAGACAACATCTGAAAAAGTTCAGTGCAAACTATGACACAAATTTGCATTTTGCAAGAGGTTATACTTCCATTCATGTTCATGCTTATTACATGATAAGAGTGAGTTTTTTTGGAGAAATCTTAGACCCAAAGTTGTAGAAATAAATAATTGTCAACCACAAAGATGGATATGAAGGCTATCAATCCTACTATGATGATATAATAGGGTAGGTGCAGAAACTATATATGAAGATAACAACAACTATGATATAAAAAATATAGCCTTATTTGCTTCGGCCCAAGAAGTGTAATTGATGCTCCATTCGAGGCACCATATCTGAACCGGGATATTATGTCTCCAATCAAATTTAGCTCAAATTTTATTAAATAACATAAAAAATTATTTTTATTTTTATTTTTAAATATTTGTCAACTTTTAATTGGCTTAGAACACAATAGGATATAAAAAATGGGACAGTTGATCTGAGGTGGCAGTAATCTACTCTTATATGATTTAGCTCTCACAGAATCACTTTCAATTCCAAACTGTCTCTAGTGTAATTTGAATTATCATAGTAATAAGACTTTAAAATGAAGATATATTCGAGTTTAAAATATTTAAGTGTAAATTTAATTTCCTACTACCCAAAAATAAATTTGGGCTAAACATAAAAATTAAATTAGAGTTTAAAATATATGTATTCTTAGTAAAAGATTCTTTATACTGTTAGCATATTATTCACCATTGATTTATAATACTTTTATTTGAAAGCGAATGATGATAACGTATAATGTGCTAATAGTATAAAAATAATATAAATATTAAATCCAATAAAGTTACAAAATAAATTAATATTTTGTAGAGGTTGAAATTAAAATATCGAAATAAGATAAGTATGTAAAGACAAATTTACCCCAATATTCCGGAAAACAATAGATAGAGCATTGAGGAGTAGAGAGGTTGTGGATATTATTTTTGGATCCCCTATCTTGTTCGAGGTTCGTAGAAGACATTGAAATTCCTCATCCGAAGATAGCAGAATGGGTTTGAATGTGAAAGATTCATGTTTCATAAATGCTCAAACACCATTAGCACTTCCCTTTCTCAATCTCATTCCTCCTCCAATCACCACCGTCGCTGATAACTTTTTGAAATCTCTAAACTCCTTCGCTTCTGAAAACCCTTTTCTCAATAAAATTGCCTCTCTCTCCTCTCAATTTCACACCTTATGTTTTCAGGTTATTCCCAATTTGAATGCGCTTTCTTTTGTATGAACTAACTTCACTAACTTTGTTAATGATCTTTCTTTTTTCACTTCAGATTCGATGCAGTAACTCTAACCGGAAGATGAGGTTATTGTCCAGTCACAATTTCGCAGCGGTGTTACCGGGGGATTCGGTAGCCGGTCTTGTTGTAGCTAATGGAGTACAAAGTTTCTTGAGCCTTTACAACACATTGCTTGTAGTGAGGCTTGTTCTCACATGGTTCCCTAATACTCCTCCTGCTATTGTGTCTCCCCTAAGGTATTATTATTATTATTCCTAAATTATTTGTGAGGCTAGGAACACCATTCATTATTCAATTCAATTGTTACTTGCCTTTGTAGTAAGCTTCAAGATACCTTTTATGTGGAACTAGTGTTTTAAATTGCGGTAACAGTTACTATGATTGCGGTCATTTCGGCTGTTGCAATGCGGATTGCTACCGTTGCGATGCGGATTGCTGCCGTTGCAGGGTGAATTATTTTGTGATTAAAAAACTATTTTTGAATTTGATACAGCCTGATGCGACTCAAATGCAGTCCGCCGATGCAGTTGCGTTGTGGCCTGATGCAGTTGCGTTGTGGCCCGATGCGGTTACATTGTGACCAGATGCGGGTACATTGCGGCCTGATGCGGCTACATCATTGTGATTTGGCATAACACCGCAATTGTGGTGTGATGCGGTTGCGGCAGTCACCGCAACCGCAATATTGCAGCCGCAATTTAAATCACTGTATGGAACTGCCAATTATGATAGACATGTAGATAGTCATATTGATTGATACATGTGTTTAGTTAGCATCTTGAAGCACATAACACACTTGAAAACAGTTACTGTGTTTCATGTAGGAGTGGGACATGTATCGTATCATTCATTCATAACTTTTACATATAAATTTTGATTTTTTATGCCATTATAGATGGAAATATGAGATTACTGAAGTACAGAAGTTGTCATGAACTTAAACTTTTGAATCTGTTATTTTATCGCTCAGGCATAATGTAACCATAAAATTACATATTTCCATTTTCTTTCTTCCCAAGGCAGCTACTTATTTATACTGATCGCATCGGAATTTCAATTTGTTCTATAAAATGACTATTTGTTTCTTCCATCCAGCACCATATGTGATCCGTATCTGAACATATTCCGCGGACTTATTCCCCCTATTGGAGGAACACTGGATCTGTCTCCCATCCTAGCATTCCTTGTACTCAATGCCTTCACTAGCACCGCTGCTGCACTCCCTGCTGAGCTTCCAGTTTCGGAACAATCCGAACAAGGTCTTGCAGCTCCATTGCAGTCTACTGATATTGTTACTACTTCACAGAAGGACAAATGGATGAGGAGGATTCATGGGAACAGGTCAACCACCTCCGGTCGTGTCAATTAGAATATAATGATAATGTTCATTTGTGCCTTTATTGTTTGTCATTTACAAAGGTTTATGTTGTTCCTCCCCAACAAGTAATCATAGTTATAGGCAATACAATTTTTGAGCTTGTGATTCCTGAGCACTGGAGAGTTATTTACTTAATGGCCAACAGTGAGTGGCCAAATCGCACGAGTATATAGATCATCAATTAGATTACCGATTATTTATGTTATATGTTATTCATTTACATTTTGATTGCAAATATATGCCCATGATAAGCTTTTAAACAATTATTTAATATATATGTTAAGTTCTCGAACTGTATGTTTTCATGGAACAAAAGAAAATAGACAGCAAAAGGTTGTTTTATCAGAATTTGGCTGCTGTTATCGAAGCGCTGGCTTGAATTGTTTATGGAAATATGGTACCAATTAAACACATGTTTCCACTAAATATCATGCAGTGAGTTTTTTCTTACAAATGTTTGGCAAAGGAGGGGTATGTGAGTATTGAACATAGAGAGAAAATGAAAATATTTACTTAGCATACATGGGTTTTGTTGAAATAGAACCTGCCATTTGGGAATATTTTGTAATTGGTGCTGAGGGCTCAAAATTATATACTTAGGTGTTTAATCTGGCCTTATCTAAAACAATATCAAAGTAGGGTGTTGGTCTACAACCAATAATAATTTTTTATATAACTGCAGTTTTCCAAAAATTGAACCTCTAATCTAATTTGACTCTAAGTTACCTACAATGAACAATGGTCTTTGCTATAATACTCAACCCTAGGAGTTCTATGTCTATAAGACATTAGAGATGATTCCGTATTTCTTTGTAATTGTAGACTTCTACAATAAAAAAACGGTATCAGATTCCTAATGAAACTCAAGATCCACATCATATTGATGGGACAGACATTGTCTTGTGTAGCTTTTGATTTACCAAGAAAACTTGGAGTCCAGCTAAGAGGATTGCAAGAGCCAAGACCATAAATTTTACATAAAAACAAGAAATGAAGGGATCTTTTTGTCATGAACTCCTTAACAAATAACAAAACCAATCCGAAGGGGGAAAAAATAGCTTAGGCCAAACCTGAGATATACAACAAAGAGGAGGAAGGCCCATAAATCAATTAGAAAACAAAAATACAGTTTACTCAATTTATGATCATAATAGAAAACCAAACCCCAAAGCAAAAATAACTGAAGTGGCAAATAGGCATATTCCAGTGAGTGGAGACCAATGACTAGCACCACTGCACACATCATTAGCTCCACTAAAGCAACCTGGTTTTGTTATCTCCGGTCGTGTCAATTAGAATATAATGATAATGTTCATTTGTGCCTTTATTGTTTGTCATTTACAAAGGTTTATGTTGTTCCTCCCCAACAAGTAATCATAGTTATAGGCAATACAATTTTTGAGCTTGTGATTCCTGAGCACTGGAGAGTTATTTACTTAATGGCCAACAGTGAGTGGCCAAATCGCACGAGTATATAGATCATCAATTAGATTACCGATTATTTATGTTATATGTTATTCATTTACATTTTGATTGCAAATATATGCCCATGATAAGCTTTTAAACAATTATTTAATATATATGTTAAGTTCTCGAACTGTATGTTTTCATGGAACAAAAGAAAATAGACAGCAAAAGGTTGTTTTATCAGAATTTGGCTGCTGTTATCGAAGCGCTGGCTTGAATTGTTTATGGAAATATGGTACCAATTAAACACATGTTTCCACTAAATATCATGCAGTGAGTTTTTTCTTACAAATGTTTGGCAAAGGAGGGGTATGTGAGTATTGAACATAGAGAGAAAATGAAAATATTTACTTAGCATACATGGGTTTTGTTGAAATAGAACCTGCCATTTGGGAATATTTTGTAATTGGTGCTGAGGGCTCAAAATTATATACTTAGGTGTTTAATCTGGCCTTATCTAAAACAATATCAAAGTAGGGTGTTGGTCTACAACCAATAATAATTTTTTATATAACTGCAGTTTTCCAAAAATTGAACCTCTAATCTAATTTGACTCTAAGTTACCTACAATGAACAATGGTCTTTGCTATAATACTCAACCCTAGGAGTTCTATGTCTATAAGACATTAGAGATGATTCCGTATTTCTTTGTAATTGTAGACTTCTACAATAAAAAAACGGTATCAGATTCCTAATGAAACTCAAGATCCACATCATATTGATGGGACAGACATTGTCTTGTGTAGCTTTTGATTTACCAAGAAAACTTGGAGTCCAGCTAAGAGGATTGCAAGAGCCAAGACCATAAATTTTACATAAAAACAAGAAATGAAGGGATCTTTTTGTCATGAACTCCTTAACAAATAACAAAACCAATCCGAAGGGGGAAAAAATAGCTTAGGCCAAACCTGAGATATACAACAAAGAGGAGGAAGGCCCATAAATCAATTAGAAAACAAAAATACAGTTTACTCAATTTATGATCATAATAGAAAACCAAACCCCAAAGCAAAAATAACTGAAGTGGCAAATAGGCATATTCCAGTGAGTGGAGACCAATGACTAGCACCACTGCACACATCATTAGCTCCACTAAAGCAACCTGGTTTTGTTATTTTAGCCACACCACCCTCAAAGGCAAAGGTGCTATTAGGTTTGCCACTGCTAAACAACACACACCAGAAATAAGGAGACCCTCCATCGGTGCCGGTCACAGCAGCTCCAACCTGAGTGTGATTCTTACTATACAGTATGTCCAAGCTCTTCTGATTCCTTATCAGGATGTCAGAAAATGCCTCAGGTGCATGGACATACTTAGTTTGGCAACCAAGGAAACGACCGGTTATAGGGGCAAGAGTTGATGCCTTAACACCACAGTTTGGAGCAAATACTTCGGCAAATTGAGATTCTGGAGGCTTTTTGGCATCAGATCCTCCGACCGCACCACAATCACCTTGGTACGCTTTGATGTATTGCAAAGCAAGACAGGCAAGTCCCGGGTTGTCAGATAAAGTTGATACCTTGTGAGCTGTTCTGTTTTCATTAAGCACAACTACCAACTTGTCTGCAGGGTTATCGGTAACTTTGACTGCAAAGTTTTGTTCATTATGTCACAAATGGGTACTTATAAAACAGGCAAGTGGGGAAATTCTAGTAAAAACAATACGAATTTGAACTGTTTGAATGACATTATTACATGATAAATACAACAATGAAATAAGGATTCAGAATCATTGATGGGTTGGTACTTAGGAACTTTTAAGAAATAAGGAGGTATTATAATGTGAGGAAAGTAGACATATATATAAAATCAATGAAAACGTAAATCTGTAACCTGAAGGTAATAGAAAGCAAGGCAAGGACATAACTATTTTTGCAACTATGTTTGATACACAGCCATGAACACAAGCAAGTGAAACATAAAGTAAGTGCAGCATCACTCATAGACATATTATATATAACAAATCAAAGCAAGAAAAGAACTAATAAACTTCAATTAACAAAATATGATTTGTTCAATAGATTCTCTGCCAAATAATCTATCATCCGGAGAGCACAAGTCCTAGACAACATTATGATACATCCAACTACTTATAATACAGGTTTCTAGGACTTGCTATCATGCTGGGAGAAATATCAGCCAGGCACAGATATTAGTTTCACCTCACCATTCCCATCTCTTTTTAGATGTTTTCTTGCATACAGATCAATAAATGGTTAAAAAACCCAATTCAACTGATAAACCAGAGGTCATTATGCATATTAGAGGTTCTCCAACTCCCATCTAACACCGAATCTCGATTTCCTAAAACCTAATGCTGTATGTGTTAATAGTACATAGTTCACTGTTAATGATTCCATAGATAAATGCTAATGAAATTTCGATAGGAATCACTTTTCAAAATCGGAACTGGTTTGCAGTTTGCAGGGATGCTGAGCAAACATGGTAATTATGTCAAAAAGAGAAGAAAGCACAGAAACAGAAATTTTAATGGTATCTAACGGCAAAATCATAATTTCAACATGGAAGTTATTTCATTCAGTTCCTTACAACAACAAAAGTTATGAATTTTCAAATAGGAAAACATGGCTGTCTGGTTATCATGCGTTCTACAATTTCATAATTTCATTTGAACTCAACAGTTTTATTTCTTTAATACAATTAGAAACACTAAAGACAAAGCAAAAGTTATACAACAACTAAGCTTAATCCTACTATGTGAGGTCAACTACGTGAATCGAACGACACCATAATACTCTATTGTAAATCAGTTTCATCGACAAAACATAATGTCTAAATCTTCACCAATCGTTTTGCCTACGTTTTTTCTTGGCATCTCTCTTCCTCTAGAAATTGGAAACCTTTGTTTGAATAAAAAAACAAAAGCTATATATTAATAAAATCAATCTAGGGGTCTTGAAATGGATTTATTTATTGCTATTACATATCTTCGACTGAATACTGCCAGAATAGGAAATTTGAAGAGAAAGCTTAATGAGTTTTGAAGCTGATAATTAATATAGTTGACTGCCCCAAACAAGAATCAGAAAATATCATAATGTGTTTTCCTTTTATCACTTCCCCATTTCCAGCATTATACTGAAAGTTCAAGATTCAATATGAACAGTACTTTCCATGAGAGATCAAACTTACACAATAGTTCTACTTCTAAGAAACTGTGATCTAGCCACAGAAAAGCTAAAAGCTACATAACACTGGCATTGTGAAGTATAAAAACTCGTTTCATTTTAAATGTCAAAAAATGCAATCGAGAATGAGAAGCTACAATGACACAAATCAGAAAGACTAGAACTTAAAAAATTAATTTTTTTTAAGTGGGTTAAAGCAGATCAAACCTAAAACATCAAGGCATAACAGATAGGTTCCAAATCTGAAACAGAAACCACTAGACAAGGAAAAATGGTTTATACGTACTTTGAGTATCAGCAGAAGCAGCATGAATGAAGAGAAGGGTGACCAATAAATAACACAAAGTCATAATCTTTGGCATTGTTATTATATCAGAACAGAACACAGAGGAGGATTTGAAGACAGAGGTAGATCGGAGTGAAAGAGGATGAGTCAGTGTTATGTCTGATTCAATGTGTTGCCTTCAACTACAACTTGGTACCAACCTGGGCCCCACTACAACATGTCACTTTATAAGGAAAGGAACGGAACGAGAAGGTTGCAAGTAAATCTCACAAGTGTATTTCATAGTTCTCCAGTTTTTCAATTATCTCTCCAAAATTTAACTTTTAGACTAACCTAAAAGAATTATGGGAGTTTAATAGAAGGCTATTAAATAAGGAATGGTGTATTGATGATTGAAGTTGAGATTACGAATCGAATTTAAGACGCTTTCTGTCGGTGTGGTAATACTTAATTGTTCAGAATAGTGAAAACAACTAGTAGCATTGATATAGTGTTATAATGTATGCATAACCACATAGGTCAAAAGGAATAGTGAAAACAACTTTAACTTTGGCTAAGAGAATAATCCTTTCTACTAGACATACATAAATCAAATTTATCATCGACCATCTTAGGCTTTCTTAATTACTTTTAAACAAATTCAAGAGGCCATTAAAAAGAAGATAAAAAAAATGTATATACTAACAATATATGAGCTTAATTTGTCATTGTTCACAATATGCAAATATTACATTATGAATACATTTCATATAATTTAGTTAATGAGAATTATTTTTAAAATGAAATTGAGAAAATTAGATGAAGTTAACTAATATTCATAACAAGTGTGTTAGTTACTTTTCTTCTTATATTTGAGTTTGAAGGACCAATTTTTAAAATTGTTAAAATATGGAAAAATTGGAATTTGATCCCAATATGACATTTAAAATTTGATTAACCCAAATTAAGCCAAACAAATCCATGTTGGTCGGTTTAGAAATTTTCTTCTCATCTCAACTTGTTAAATCCAATTCAATTACACCCATGTAATTATAATTTTTAAAAAGTGATACATTTAAATTTTTGTTATTGTCCTTCTGAAAATATGTAATTGGGCAATGGACACACAAACCCAAATAATAAATATAACCAACATGCTTTGGTTCAAGTGGTACATGTTTGATTCCCCTTAAGTAAGATCTTGGTTCGAGTCTTGTGAATAGAAAAATGTCCGCTGAAAAAATTAGTCTCACATACCTGTGGATGTTCCCGGCTCAGACAGTAATACCTCCTGTGTAAAGATACCTGTTGGAAATAAAAAAAACTGAAATAATAAATATGACAAAGTGTAAGGGTATAATTGCAATAACGTAGGGAGAATAATAGGATAAGGTTTGAAGTTTCAACCAAAGTAATAGAAATAGAATCCACTCGTGCAAGCAACACCCCGCGTATCTATGTTGTGTGGGCATGGCGACACTATCCTCCACTGCGCATGTTAGCAAGAAGCCTTTCCCACATTCATCTGAAGCGAAGCGATTGAGTGTTAAGTGCGCAGTGTCACCCACAACATGGCAAGAGAGTCGCCGTATAGTGTCCATCTCCATAGCTCTTTCTCACTTTCTTCTCATTCCTAACCGTATTCTCTCTCTCTCTCTCTCTCGTTTTGAATTATGATTGCAAGTTGCAAATTAAAACATAGGATAAGAGTATTTTCCACGTTGCAGGTGCTGCTGCTGAAGGAAGTATGTTAGATAAGTATGTCAAGAGGTATGTGTATATGTCATTGTCTCTTCTTCAACTAAGTATTATCATCTAACCTTACATTTACACTCTCAGAGCATTATTCTAGTTAATAAATGAATAATGATTTGCTGACGGTATAAAAAACATTTTTACTATGGGTGCTGTTTTGTAATAAATGTTTTAACTATTTAATACTGTAAATAAATGAAATGTTTGACAACACCCATTCATGTGGCTTTTGGATTTGCTTTTTATGGTAGGTATTGTATTGTTGAGAATTTGGACTTGGATCAAAGTTTTGTACATATTGTGATTTTATATCTAATGTCAAAAAATTCTGTAGAAAAAAACTTGATCCTCTGGAGGCTTATGTACCTGCTGTCATACTTACTCAGTTCCAGATCAAGGACTTGGGTAATCCCCATCTCCCTTAACTACTACCTTTGCCATGCTAGATATGTAGATGTTAGAAAAGTTATTTAAAGTTATTTATTTATTATTCTACTTAGTGTTGCTTCTAACTTTCACTGTGGATTCATCTCTATATTTTGGTCTGGCACATTTGCTAATAAAACTATTAGAAAAATTACCCACATTATAGATATAGAAATATATTTATATCTATATTGAGATTCCTATATGCATGCATTCTCCTCATTAACATTGTGGAATCTACTTGTCATTCCCTTCCATTTTCCTTCTTCGCTATTAGTATTGCTACATGTGTTTATGTATGGTTTGCGAGAATCATATGTTGAAGATGATATAAAATATTTTCATGCTTTTCTTTCTACTTATTACAGAAAAAACATTAGAAGGTGATGAACCCCAATTTTCCCTCTGCCGATCTCTACTTCGTTCTGGGCCTGCAGCATCACTTCGTGTAAATATTCGAGCAGTAAGTAATGGCTTCCTTCAACTTCTACACTATCCTTTTTCTAGTTCTAATTTCATTCAACTTTTTTATTTGAAAAAGTTCTTTTGTGCTGCTAATTTTTCTTATGGTAGAACTCTCTATTGTTAGGTTGATCACCTTTGAGTCAATTGAAATCATTCTGAGCCTCGCTTTTTGTAATTTTGAATAAAGTATAATGTCAAGTCTCTTCTACACAGTTCCCAACTTTAGTTGGTACATCTCCATTCAGGAGCTACTATGCTAATTTCAAAAGGACAACTAAACAACCTAGGACAGCTAATAGCTTCATTGGTTTTTGTTGAAACCATTGCTGCTATCACGTTTAAGGATAATCTATTTCATCTTCTCTATGTCTATCATCATTCATTTTATAAAATATTTGTGTGTGAAAGTTAATCAGAACTTCACAATTTTTTATAGGTGGCACAATATGCATCTGACAGTGGCAATGGTAAAACTGCATTCAACAGTGTTGATGATTGTCTGAGGTACTATAATCACTTTCCTACTGAATAATTAAATAAATGTTCATGAAACAAATACCTATTACAACTAGACATGGAGCGATAAGCTGTACAGAAAACAAATTTTAAAAAAGGGTGACCCAATGTGCGGCAATCCCAACTAGAATATGTTGTTTCAATGATTATAAGGCAAACAATATTATCGCTGTGTTGAGTCTCACCTTCAGAAAAACATAATTTCATAATGTTGAAAAACTTCAGCACTATATGAAGAATTTTGTTTCTTAAGGTCTCTTGAGGATCTCGATAACTTGCTTCTGCGTGCATCAAGAAATGATCCTGGAGCCTCAGTCAAATCAATGAAGGCAAAAATAGGTTCTACCCTTAACGCTTTGGACAGGTGATTTGTTACAATCAGTTCTCTCTTTTTTCCCATGCACATAAACATCCCTTGTTCCTATAGCACATGTTTCCCTTCCCCTAGTTTCATCAAAACTTGCATGCAATGACAAAGATGCAATTCTTAATAACCTTTCTGTTTCAGCCTCTTACAAACCGTACCGCCGGATGTGCTAAGTAGGGGAAAGGTTATAGCTGATTCATACAGAGAACCAGAAGATGTGGAAACACAGAGTTTGGACCCGGAGTTGAAGCAATTAGAATCAATACTGTGAATAGCTAACATACGTCTTCACCTTTTGGGTATTGGCCAACATAGCTGGGATTGTGGAACCTAAGACCCAAGAGGTAGAATATGAAAACATAGATGACTTCATCTATTCCTATTAAAAATAGGTTTTTGTTCATTTTTATAACTTCATCTATTCCTACGTGGTTGGTTGCTCGTGATACCAGTGAAAGTGATGATAGCGTTATATAAGAGCAAGTTAAAGCCAGTTATCATAAGATTAAAGCGTAAGGAACTCCCTCCCAACTATGGATCTACTATAGAAACCTCCATGTACTCTAAAACTAACCTATGACTCCTTATATTCGTAAAACAATACATGTTTTAAGACTCCATCCCAAGTGTAATGATTGATGCATTTAAAAAAAAGTAAAAACCCTGCACTTCAAGCTAACTTTGCTGCAAACTTAGAATGAATGAAACTGCTTGTCTGGAGCTCTTTTAAGTTTAACTTGCACTTTAGAGGTTAACATGCACAAATTTGGACAAGTCTAATACAGATTTATTATTAATTGATGTATATCGATGTCAAACTTCTGTCATAGTTAAGGATCATTTTATGGGACTTCGCAGTAGTTAGAACCAGTAAATACTTTTTATCTAACAGATGTCAAATGACGGATGATGAGATAAAAGAGAAATGTGGCAATTCAACTACAGTGGTCGTACATCTGAATGTGGATTTAATAGAAAGGTTTCATCACAGACGTTTTAGCTATACAGTGGGGAGTGTGGACCATGGGGCTCTGAACCATGTTGGTCATATATCTGAATGAAGATGACGTTTTAGCTACAGTGGCCCGATGATGATACAAGACAACAATCAATGGTGGTAACACTGAGGTGCAGGTGAGAATGCGGCGATGGATGGCAGAGGTTAGAGGTAGTTCTGTGATGAAGCTTTTCTATTAGAGGTGGCCGTTGCAAGTGGTTCATGCAAAGACAGTTGTCGAAGATTTCTACACTACTTTAAAGACGATCATAATATAACTTACAGTATCAATGCATGCTATGGACAAAGGAACAAGTATTCATCAGAACATCACAGGACTCATTAGGCTGATATAAAATATGCATTAAAATTTGAACTATATGTTCTACAACATTAGTAAGTTTTACAAAGATAAATTATTGCAAAATACAAAGGATAGTTACATGCTTTAAATATGCCGAACAAACACAGACAATGAAATAAATTAGCCATGTATATAATACATGAGGAATAACCAGATTTATTACCTAGCATGCCTTCACCCCAAGTAAAACAAGCACTGGAAAAAAAACATGATATCCTTGGTCAGAGAGTACATCAGCTTCACGAGGTGCTGTATATACGCTTTAAACTAGGACATGCTGCACGTAACCTCCCCATACTCATTGAGCATATCTGTGGAGTACCATAAAGTGTATAAAAAATAGTTTCAGAACATGACCACAAACAATAGTCAAACACTATCCTATCATTATCTATGAAAAGGTTAATTAGCTAAAATCACTAAAAGCATCTATCAAACACTGAAAGAATATAAAAAATGAGTTTCTCCCACCTTTGGACAGAAGCGAACATCAAGAGTCTCCAGCATAGAGCATTTTGATATAGCAGCTTCAAGAACTTCCTCATCAACATTGCAATACTAAAAACACAAATTTCCAAACCACAATATTGATAAAAACAAATAGATTGAAACAAATTGATGAAGTATGACGTGCACTCATTTGTTTTATGAAACAATAATTCAAATATTGATGAGTAGATTTGCATTTATACTAGAAGTTATTAGTGATAATAAACCCATAATCCACTTCAAATATTGATGAATGCAACGATTTAAATAGATTGAAACAATAACTGCGAGATAGATAACACAAAAAACACCATTCATATTACACATGCTGTAGTTCTGGTGAATGACAAAAAACAAATCCCAGACCTGAACATTTTCCCATAAAAAAGACTTATGTCACACGTCAGACTGTCAGTTTAGCAGAAGCCTAAATTATTGGCCAAGCAATCCAAGGCAAGAGAATGAGGCAAACCCAAGGTAAGGTGTCGTAATGCAAAAAACATGACATAGTATAATAAAGCATATCTAAATAGCAACATCTAGCACCCCAATGAAAAATCAATATTCAAATCAGTATGACTGCATCACAGATTAAAATTAACAGAGAAGACTAATACCTGAAGGAATAGAGTGGCCAATCTCGGACACACTAACTTCAAAATTTCCAAAGAGCGACAATTGCTGAGAATAGAAGTTAAAACATTATCAGATCTGATGTGAGAAGGACAAAACCATGTACATTTATAAGAGAGTGAACCATACCTTAAATTAAGAAAGCACAGGTTGAGACAAGTGACATCAACCTCCTTCAAATTTGCTGAGAGTGAAAGGTTTAAAAATAATAAATGGAAACAATGTGGAATTGCAACCTTCCTAATATTAGGACATCCGACACAGTTGAGATTCTGCAGTAAGCGGGTGGACTGCTCACTTGCTTCACGTATCTTCTCAGGGGTAGCTCCAAATGGTGTGTTAACAACACCCAACTCGTCAATCTGACCACAAGTGTGTCTGCACCCCCAATTCAAATCATGCATATTCACACAGCCATTCAAGCTTACATGTATGAGGTTTGTGCAGGAAGCAAGAAGCTCCTCTATGGCAGACTGGCAGAGAGTTCCATAAGACAAGTCCAACTCCTGAAGTGCTGGTAAAGCACTTTCTTTGTAAAGAGGTTCGAGTGATGTGTCAGTGAGATATTTGCATGCCTGCAACTTTAATACCTTCATGAAACAGACAAAAAGAAGGAATATCAGAAAGGTGAAGACATCAGTGATGTAAAATGTTGAACACGGAAAGAAGTGGAAAGGAAAACAGACAGTGAATAGCTGAAATCATAATGATACAATGATATGAGATGAGTACAAAACACTAGCCACAGACCAAATAGTCCTATTTATAAGAAGTACTACAGTAGTACACTAGTAAAAACCTAGCTCATTGGCACTGCTAACATCATAAGACTCAACCAAAAGAATCTAGTACCTGAAAATAAATAATGATAGAAAAAACAAGGAAGGGTAACTCTTACCTTTAGCCGTGAACAAGATTCAAAAACAGGCTGCAAGTTTACCAAGAAAGTGTATGATAAGTCAAGGACATTTAAATGTGGAAGCCAATACAGAGAACGGAGTCCATCCAAACCAATTGATGCACAAGACATCAGTATTAATGATTCAATTAGTGGGCATGATGCAGTTGTCGCAGAGAAGTCCTCGTCTGTTAGTTGGCTGTAATTCCAAACAACAAATGTGAGCTGACAATTTGGCATACAAGGACAATACCTAAGAAAACATCAAACACAACATGACCTGCAAAAGGAAGCATCCAGAGACGTTAGGAGTGGACAATTAATGAATGCTTTGGATAGTAAGCCACATCCTTTCAACTCGAGTGAGACCATAAATGGTGCTTCAATGCTGAGCATGTTCAACTTTGGGCATATTCCTAAGTTGAGAGACCGAAGACCAACCTGAGAAACAAGTGAATAAAAAGAAAGCACTTACCCTCTAGCTACAGTAAATCAGACTAATAAAAAGTTCAACTCCTTGAGTTTATTTCTTTCACCCAGGCCAAAGCCCTTTTTAACCCAACAACAGTAAAGCACCCTACAAATGTCATTAGATAAGTGTAGAAACTCATTTGTCTTGCAAGGAAAATATAATCTTTTTCTTAAAGAATGGGAACATAAAAACACACAAGCACACAGAATTTAAGTTTCATGTCCTTCAAAATATAATAGAAAGAACCTAATAAATCGATAGCACCACTTACAGGACAAAATGATGCTCTTTCCAAATGATCACAACCATCCAAAATAACTTTCTCAAGGTTAGGACATGCGAGATCGAGACTTGTTATTGGGCAACCACCAAGGGAGAGACTGACTAAAGAGGTACTGGTGAATCGAACTGATGTCAAACTCTGAATTCATCAAAACACCATAGGTTAGACAAGGTTTAAAAATAACGATCAACAATATTATTACTAATAACTTTATAGGGCAGATTTTCAACTTGAAATTCACAATATGGAGTTATGGACAGTTATCAAATAAGATAACAAGCTAAACAAATATAATCCATGACATCCATTAGTCCATACTACTAGCATAGATGATACATAAGCAAATTCAGGAAAGTGAACCCAGCAAATGGCAAACAATAACTTATTCACATACCTCGCAACTATCAAGAACTAACAATTTCAGCATCAGGCATCCTCCACCATCACTAAAAACATCACATAGAGAGTTTGTCAAAGATTCACACTCAGAGAGGTCCACTTCTTGTAGAGATTGGCATTGCAGAGCTAGTGTGTTTAAGCTGCCCTGCTTAGGCATTGTTAATTTCTGCATTACCACAGTCCACCATTTAGACTTCTAAAGCGTACACGAGTATGGGAACGAAAAATGAAAGCCAATTACGACATACTTGAAGAGAATTTGAAGTGATGTTGATGCGCTGGAGCGCAGGGCAGTTGGACACCAGCATAGAAGAGAGCATTATAGCCCTCAAGTTCAAATCAGTAAATCTGCGAAGGAAAACAATTTTACAAATGAAATTACAAATGAAAACACTAGAGAACTGGATATGATGTGAAATGAAGCATGAGAGAAGTGAACACCAGATGAAAATATATTAAATTTCCGGGGAGGAAAAATGAAGTGACAGCATACTTGCGGCAGTGTACTAATCTAATAGTCTGCAGATGTGGAAGATTCAAAGACACTGAAGTCAATAGATTACAATTATAAAGCTCCAAGACCTGCGATAGGAGTGACATCACTTACTCATAAGTACTCAAGAATTTAGATTAATCATTAATATCTGTATCAGTGCCTAGGACAGAACAAGTTACACACCTCCAACAGAGAACTATGAGATATTGCAGTCATTGAAGCTGAAGTGATGCCCTCACAGCTGTGAAGCTTAAGAACTGTCAACATGGGCAGTCTAACAGACTTCAAAGAGGAAACAAGCATGTCAAACAAAGTCAGACTGAATCTACACAGTCAACAAGTTGTTATTGACTCAAAAACATACCTCCAAGGTTATGTTTTGGCAGTAAGATGCATCAAGGAAATTAAGACCAGCACAAGTCTGGGATATTTCAACTAGCGTTTCATCAGTAGCGCATGAACAATTAGACATATTCAACGACACTAATTGTGGGCATGAAGTTGCAGCTAAGCGTATTGCAGAATCAGGAAGCTTGTGGCAAGAGCCTATGTCAAGTTTTTGCAAAAGCGGGCAATTAAGAACAACCTGAACCATGTTACTGCGCTTTAATGACAATGTTTCAAGTAGTGGGCACCTGAAAAATAATAAACACTATCACATTTTAGCTCATTGG
Organism: Lupinus angustifolius; assembly: GCF_001865875.1. Taxonomy (NCBI): domain Eukaryota; kingdom Viridiplantae; phylum Streptophyta; class Magnoliopsida; order Fabales; family Fabaceae; genus Lupinus; species Lupinus angustifolius. The sequence goes on from NC_032023.1 coordinate 19,860,888, forward strand.
TAAAGAGACATCTAAATGTTGGTTAAGCATCAAAACACATTCACCTGACTGTTATGCCCATCACACGGCATTTTTTTAATTTAAGATGACATAACCTGTCATGATAAATAGGTATGTCCAGAACACCACCACGAAGTGTAGCATGACTGATTCTCAGTTTTTTCAACATAGAACTATCGGCCAAAGCATGGAAAAAACTATCATCTATGTGTCCTCCTCCCAATTTTAAAACCTCGAGATTTCTGAAAATGAGGATACAGAATTAGCTGGGGCCACGGAAAACTCAATTGACTAATGACTGCATAAAATACAACAGAAGCTATGTACCTTAACAAAGAGATAGCCTTCATGGCAAGCACATAAGTTTCAGGACCAGATATGCTCACTGCCATGGCATTAGGATACCGCCTACATATGCCCTCAACTGTAAATCCACAAAGTTTGTAATCAGCACATTTAAGAATGAAAAAAAAAGTATTAATGAAGTGGGCCTTCTACATGGGACCCAAAGCATGATTCCGTACTCATAGTTGAATGTTAAAAGGTTTGCTGCAACAACTTTGTTATATGTAATGGTATGTACTCAAACTCTTCCAGAAATGTTTAAATTTTAATAGTGATTTATTATAACATGTGTATTGTAAATACTGATTTTTTTATAACATATGACACAATTTGAATGTTAAAAGGCTCACATTGCTCTGCAGATATTTTCCAATTTTCAAAATTCAATCTCTTCCAGAAATCTTCATGAGCACTAGCAGATCGCCATTTCCTACAGACTGAAGCAGCTTTGCACAGATTGGTATGATCCAAAAATGAGAAAACCTACATTACATGGGACAGAGAAGAGGAGAATTTAAAATCTTTATCAGTAATTAGAAGCAAAATTCAATTAAAAGAGAAACAAAGAGAGCAAAAATTATTATTTTCTCAGATGCATACCATATGCAACAAGTCATCCGAAAGATCTATTGTGCCCTTTGCATCCTCTACTTCTGAAATGTCACAGTCATCCCCTTCGTTGACTTTCACAAGACTAGAATCGAAGTTATTGTCCTCACCTGTAGACACCATCCCAAAATCTTCACCATCATTGGTAGGGTGAAGAGGCGAGCCTCGAAGATGATCATAATCACCATAGTCAGCAGGTGCCCTAGATGTCCCGGTATTTGAAGATGCGGCTGCAGTTTCAGAATGAAAGCCACTGCAAAACACAATCATACATTGTTATATAAAATTTCACCATATCATACACTACTCCAGTTTCCACTTCACAATTCAACATCAATTAAAGGTTTATAAAGCAACTCCTGCCTTAAAAAACTTAAGAGAATTCACTAAACTACCAGCCTAAGCCTATAATCAACGCAATTGTTAAATTCCACTGAAACAAAGTAGAAATATAAATAACAATCAAACACAGAATCATATATTCCTTAATCGAAAAATAAACAGAAAAGAACTCACTCGAAGTCATAGTAAATTTTGATGCGCTTATTGTGAGAATCACGATTGTCATTGGCGGCATCGACAACAGCAGAAGCGGAGCTACTCTCTCCATGGGAACGGCGCCGGTTAGAGCAAGAGGCTAACGAACACGCTCGTACCATCTCATTTTGAAACGACATCAAAGCATTGTCGTTTCCCGAAACGACTTTGTCTTCCATTGCGTCGAGATCAAAGCCTCAGCTTCAAAACGAGATCGTTACAACTTACAAACCCTAGCTCTTCCTTTTTTGTTGTTGCTTATCATAAATAGGAACTCATAAGTGGAGAATAGAGAGAATTCAATGGATCTGATTAGATTTTGGAATCTACTTTGTTGTGATTTATAATATGTGTTTTTTGTGTATGAGGAAAGCGAATGAAATGAGAGACTGGGACATGCGACGACAGCGTTTTAGAACTTTAGACTATGCTTTTATTATTCTTTTTTTTTCTTCTCTCTTTTTCCAAATTGCGCTTTGGCGTGTTCATTTTGAAATTGCGTTGCAGTGTTTCTTGTCTCTTTTCCCGTCTACATAGTGCTGCCAACAGGGACGAAACGATGATGTCTCCTTTTTGTGAGAAAGATAAAACTGATTTTAAATCTTCATTTTGTATTTAACTTTTTTACCAATTTTATTTCTTTAAAATGAATCATTTGTTGACTTTATTTATTATTGTAATTCAATTTGGACAAAACTTAAGTTTGGTCGAAAATTGACACGTTTCCATTCTCTAACTTTGACAATTTGGGTGGATATTAGGGTTGGAAACCAGTCACACTATCTAGATTTATTTCTTGGCCTATAGCCAATCAAATTATATAATACTTTTTAAGTTTTTTTAAAAAGTCATTTTAGCTTAACTCATTACAAATTTAAAAGACTTGTTAACAGTAATTGATTTATTTATTTATATTATGTAATAATATTTTCATATGAAATTTTAATATAAAATATATATATAAAATTATAATTTAATTATTAATGTTTGATAAGTATATTTAAAAGTATAAATGTTAACTTATTTAATAACATATATGTTGACTTATTTAAAGATATTATATCATAACATGTTTTTAAATAAACAAATAAGTGAGACTAAGCTTTTAAATATATGACACATATGTTTTAGTTACTTTTAACAACTAAGGAATGTTCATCATCATCATTAGATATCATACATCATGTAGTTACATCCTTGACTATTGTAATAATATTGGTCACATATAAAGTATAAAAACAATAAAACGAGTCGAACAACTATATAAATAGTTAATATTAAAAGTTAGTTAAGTATTACATTATTTAAAAAGACATAGACATTTATCTTTTAATATTCATCATTTAGCTAAAATATGATGATTAGGTAATCAATGTGGTTCATATCTTTAGGAACATCAAAGGTATATAGGCTTGGATCTATGGTATACATGTAAATTGTTGTTTTTAACTGGAATCTGAGTTCATTAGATTTCAGTATTTAAGCGTTGACGCAGTGAGAAATATTAATTTACAGAAGTTGTAATTGTATACATCACATTGTTGTTCTGCCGAAAAAGATTCATAAAGGTACCTTTTTACTATAAGTTTAGTGCAATAGATAACACAAATGACATCATTGCCCATGCTAATGAGAAGTACCCATGGTGTATGATTCCTATGATATAAATCAACCCATCATGCATCTCTTACTTAGTTTAATACATAGTAAAATACATTCAACTGTTAATGAATAAACATTCATGCATGTTTACTATTTGTTCACTTTAAGAAGTTCCAATTTCTTGTTGAGTTCTTCTTCTTCTTCTAGACCTTCACTCTTCAATTTTTGAACCTTGTTATATACAAATGCAACCTGTAGTTAGATTGCAGACGATGAGGAATGAAGAGAAATTTTGGTTAAAATGAATATATGTTGAAACAGAAAGCAAAATGTGGTTTCTAAGTTCTGACCTTGTCAAACGAACACCCTCTTGTGATGGACAGAGATCACCTTTTCCAAACGGTGTCTCAATCTTTCATTCATGTGTTAATATGTGATTGGCTTAGAAGAGGAACAAGAAATGAGACGCCGCTGAAGATATGTGATCTTCATCCCTCTTGCAATGCCAAGTCTACCATAATGAACAGCGTCTGTAATTGCTGCACTCTAAACTATATCTTCTTCAATTAAACGCATGGCTCTCATGTTTATAGTTAATTAGATATTAAGTACTAAATCACAGCCTCTCTCATACTGTAAGTAGTTGTCATATTAGTCCTAAATTTAAGAAACTATGTTGTAGTCCCTGAATTAAAAAACATGGTCATATTAATCCCTAACATTGTGAATAACCATCATATTAGTTATTTAAATTCAGTGACTAATGTGATTGCTTATGATTTCATTAACATGTATTTCTATGACATTAGGATTTTCTGACAAGAGCACAATACATTTAGGTAATATCATGTAAAATGAAAATGATTAAATTATCAACCAAGTCGTTGTAGTATAGTGGTAAGTATTCCCGCTTGTCACGCGGGTGATCCGGGTTCGATCCCCGGCAACGGCGATTTTCTTTTTCTGATATTTTGAAACGACGTCGTTTTCAGCCAATAGTTCTGAGAGGCGCGTGTCTTTCTAAGTACCAACGCTGAAGCTGTTCTGTTTTGAACCTTTAATTTCTCGCTTTAAGACATTTCAAAACATAACTGTAAATAACTTGTAAATCTTTCCAATATTCAACATCATATAAATCGAAACGCGCTGTGTTCGTTAGAAATGGAAAAACATCAAATCAAACGTAGATATTGTTTCTTAAGTTTTAAAAATGCACTCGAAATTGGGGAAATTTGGAGATAGAATTAATTCTTTAGTGCATAGCTTTCATGTTTGCTCATTCTTAATTGATTTATTAAGGGTTTGTTTGTGAACAGAATTAGGTTGAGGCCATGAAATATATGGTTTTGAAGTCTCTTATATTCTACATTTCTATGTATATCATACAATGGTTGCTTTGTTTTCACTTATGGGAAGTGATGTGAAAAAATATACTTAAAATAAAGTATTTTTTCATATAAAAAGAAAATTTAAGTCATGTTCATCTATAATAAATTCAGAGGTTAATAACATTTTAATAAAATAACGTATATTATATTTGATGAAAAAACAAATATGAGAGGTGTTTTCCATATTTTAGTTTATTTAACTTTATCTTTTAGAAACCTAACAAATATTAACACACTATTTTTTACCAATATTTTTATTCAGTACTCATTTTTTTCAAATATATTTTTATTTAATATGGTTTTCAATGCATGTTTAAAATTGTTATTATAGTATAATATGTCAAATTTTTATATAACTTTAATGATTTCTTAAATTATCTAAATAACTTCAGAAATAAGCCTTTAATATAAGAAATAGATGGAGGGGTACCTGTGTGTTTGGGGATTTTGGATGAGCTTAAAATATTTTTACTTTTACTGTAGTATTTTTTTTAAACAATTAGTATATTATAAACCATTTATGTATACTATTTTTATTTAAAAGTAAATAATAGTTAATAGTTAACATGTGAATTGCAAAAAATATATTATTAACAATGTAAAAAAATAATATATTTTTTTGTACTATCAATGATATCATCTCACCTTTAAGTAAGAAATTAATCATTTTTTGGTGGGTAACTAGCCATTCCAACAAGTGTCACTCTCAATAATTGAACATTTGACATTTTGATCCAATCTAATAGAGCATTACATCACTAGAACAACACTTATTGGTAACAAGAAAACTAATATATTGTGAATACATAACATATTTTCTGGTTTTGAATATGACATCTTTGAATATATTATCTGAAAAACTTCATTGAAGACACAAGTCAAGTAAATGAAATTTAGTTGTGAGTTCCTCAATTCACCTTCAACCTATACGCTTAGTTGTCGGCTGGTCTTTTTTCCACAATTTTAGAATAATCATTTAATTTCATGGTGATGAGGGCTATGTCAAGGAGGAATTACAGGTTTTAGGGGAAATATTTCAAACTATTACAAATATCCTCAAGCATTATTCTATTCTTCTCGTACTTTTTAATTTATATTTTCATGTTTTCTAAATATTTTGAGATAGTTTACCTTCTTTTTCACTCATTGTATACAATGTGCATTTAAATAGATCAATTAGAGTCAAGTTATATCAAGTTTTCAAATTATTTAATGATTTCTAAAATTATGTGGATAAACTTAAATAAACAATCATACTTATGTACAAAAAAACATAATTATATATTTGTGAGATTTTGAATAATGACATCTTTCAATATGTTAAGTGAAAAACTTTATTGAATGCATAAGGCAAGTAAATGAAATTTAAGTATAAGTTCCTCGATTACTCTTATGAAGTTTAAGTGTAAATGTCCCAAAAAATTTACTTTCTATGTGAATGTTTTTGATTGGTCAGAAAAATATTTAATTTATTAATTTTTTTAACTTAATGTATATTTTTCAATCAATGGATATATGTGTTCCCCAATTTTAAGTGTTAGTTCCTCAAATAATCTTAAGGTACAGGCTGAATGTTTAAATAATCTTTTCCAAACTTCATTGAATATACTTTTAGAATAATGATTTAATCGTATGATGATGAGGGCTATCCGGCTATTGAAGGAATTACGGGATTTGGGGAAATAATTTCAAACCTCCTCTGATATTTACAATTAAATTTCAAACTCTGACATAACTTGTGTTGTATGATCTTACACACTAACTCATGTTAGTGTTTCACTTGGAAAAAAAGTATTTAAAGTTGAGGCCACATAAAGAGAATCTTGCTATAAATTAAAACAAAAATTAAATTTAAGCCTTAGTCAAGCAATTATGAACTTGATGATTCATACTCTTATTTTTTGTTGTCGAATGAATTATATTAAAAAACCTTGAAGGTGATGTCATTGTTCTTGTGGAGAGACAAATATTAAAGTACTACAAAAGAAGGGATATAATAAGAGGAGTCGATGCATTTAATCATATATCTTATTCTTATCTATTACTAATTGATTGATGATAATATATATAAAAGCCCATTGTGGTACGAGAATTATCATAAATTCTCTTATTCCTAAACATGGGTGAGTTGTTCTATGTCAACAGTTCCCCAAAGTCTGGCCATGAAACTGCCATTGATCAGAACCATGATGTTTCTTGGTACGAGGAAGTGATTGATGATGATCTTAAATGGTCTTTTGCTCTTAACAGGTTCGCTATTAAAAACAAATAGTAGAACATACATGTGCTTCTTTATTAGTAGAGAAAATCCTTGTACTTTTGTAATTCAGTACCACCAGATTAATATAATTAAAGAGGTTAAATCGATGAGAAGATAATTAATTTCAACTTCACGTGTTTCATTTAATTACATTAACTCATTTCTATTTTGCATCAATTTGAATATATAGCGTGCTCCATAGAGGGGTTAGCGATTACCAGGATATTGCTCTCATTGATACAAAGCATTTTGGAAAGGTTTGCAAGCTGCTATTTCTAGCTTTTCCTTCTTTTGTAACTCATTTTTTCAGCTATAATAAGTACTATTAAATAAGAAGAAATGATTCATAGTAAAGTTTTTATGTATGTGATAGTAGTTTATTAATGCTACATTATATTAGGCCTTGGTGATTGATGGGAAGATGCAGAGTGCTGAAGTAGATGAATTCATTTATCACGAATGCTTGATTCACCCTCCTCTTTTATGTCACCCCAAGTAAGTTTCTTTATCTTGGTCACTATCATCATAAAATAATTCACACACACCCATCTACTCATAAATTAGTTGCAAGGTCACAGAATATATTAAACTAGTTTTACGCATTTTGGTAAACGCAGTGATTAATTTCATATATGAATGCATGTGTTAATGATTGAGGCAGCCCCAAAACAGTGTTTATAATGGGAGGAGGCGAAGGGTCTAGTGCAAGGGAAGCCCTCAAACACAAGTCATTGGAGAGAGTGGTGATGTGTGACATAGACAAGGTTATTATTCAAAATACACCATCTTTGAAGATAATAATGATTCTCAAAATAAAGTATTAAAATTTGTACTGCTAATTGTTATTGCAGGAGGTGATCGATTTCTGTAGAAAACACTTGACTGTAAATAGGGAAGCCTTTGCACATAAGAAGCTCCACCTTGTCATCAATGATGCCAAGTAACTACCTCAACCTCCCATGTTTTATATTTTTTTGTTTGCAGTATAATGATGTAAGACCGGTGAGATCCCAGGAAAATTAAAAGTTCAAAATTTTGATTTTTGTGTATGACATTTTTTGAGGATAACGTACATTCCAAAATGAATTAGTTTATTTTTTACCTAAAAAGTGAGAGGATTCTCGGTAGCAAAAAAGAGAGATATTTCTTTTTCTTATTTAATGCACAAAATTTATTTTCTATATAAAATATAAGTTAAAGACCTAAATGATGAAATATATGAGCGATAAAAATAAATCAACATAGCTGTCTAAATTACTATTAAAAGTCTCATTATAAGTCCCATTTTTAAAATAAAAGCTTATTGTTATGTTATATGTAAACTACATATAAACTGGGGCATTTTTCATTTAAAAAGAAAATTACTTCCAAAAAAGAATACATGGTGTTCTTTCTTTGAAAATAATATCTTTTCGGCTGATCTCGGGTAACGAAGCTAAAACATGATTATGAATTGTGTAATAATATCAGGGCTGAATTAGAGAAGAGAAATGAGAGGTTTGATATCATTGTTGGAGATTTGGCAGATCCAGTTGAAGGTGGGCCTTGTTATAAACTCTATACACAATCATTCTACAAGAATATCCTGAAGCCCAAGCTCAATGAAGATGGCATTTTTGTGACACAGGTTTGATTATTAACAAAGTACTTTACATTATTTTCATATACTTCCTAAAACACATCAAGTCTTCTTTCATGAAGTAGGTGTAACTAAAAAGTGTACAAGAATGTTTTTTTATGTTCCAAGAAGATGTTATGTACACATTATATTCTATCATGTGTAGGCTGGACCAGCAGGTATATTGACACACAAAGAGGTCTTCACTTCAATATACAACACAATCAAACATGTTTTTAAATGTAAGGTTCTCTAATTCAATACACTTGTTCTCATTATTCAAATGCAGTAGGACATTGTACTATGGTTATTAGAGACATGTTTTTCTTATGTGCACTTGTGCTTGTTTCTTTGAAGATGTAATGGCATACACAACTCATGTACCATCTTTTGCTGACACATGGGGATGGATTATGGTAAGCAAAATGAAACATTTGATTGTGTGTTGCTACTTAATAAGCTTGTTCATGGGAATTTATATGCTTTTTAAAATCAGGCTTCAGACCAGCCACTATTTATTGGTGCTGAGGAAATGGACAAAAGAATTGAAGCAAGAATAAATGGTGAATTATTCTATCTAGATGGTAATTGGTTCCATTCATCTACTACCATGAATAAGACTCTTTCTCTATCGTAAGTACATTTCACTTGTAATTTACTACATTCAAAACACTTTTCATGACTTTTAATAATATCAAGATTCTCACTTTTTAAATATTTGCAACATGGTATCATGGTTGTTTCAGGCTGCTAAGTGAAACTCACGTGTATACAGAAGAAAATGCTAGATTCATTCCTGGACATGGCTTGGCTTATGGTCTCTGAGGTTTCAAAACGCAGATTGGAGATAAATTCTTGTATACTCTTTAAAGTATTGTACCAAGTCTAGATTTTACTTAACAATATGTGAAGGCACAAATTAATTTTTGTCACACTATGCTTTGATGTATACAGTACAATACTGTGAAGAAGTATATAAGAATTGAGAGGGGCTCAAAACATGTACAAGCAATGATGCAAATTAAAATGAATATTAAATAATGGAATTCATATGGGACCAGCCTCTTATGTTGAAGTATGCAAGTAATATTATTCAATGAAAATTAAATTACAGTTTACACCTGTTTCATCAAATTGGTTCTGTATAATTTTAAGTTAGGTTCATTCAATCATTCGAATGTTCTATGGATTCAAGTGATGAACTCATGAAAACTTGTTCTTACCATGAGTTAAGTTTTGAGACATTCCTCTCTATTTTTCAAATAAAGAAGTATAAGGTGAAGAACTAAAAAGATAAAGCATAGGTGGGAGATATAGTAAAATATAGTGTAGCCAGTGGCATATACATGAACCATAAAATGAAAACAATGGAAATGACAGAAAACTAAGGTTAGAAGCCATACTTCTAAGTTCTCTTAACAGGATCGAAATTGGAAACACCAATAACAGCTCCAAATATGGCACCTAGCACAACCCCGCCAGCAAAAATGCTGAGCAAGAAGTTATTGAGAGATGGAGACAGATCAGATCCTGCTGCATGAGCAACCTCAGGTATCACCATTGAAGCTGTTAATGAAGCAGCTGTGAGGGCTGTCACTGCCTTTTCCTTCAAAGATGCTTGAATTCCAACCTTGGTTTTTGACACTGGCTTTGTGAAAAGGATCCTTTTTTGTTGTCTTATGTTTAATGGCTTGAAAAAGGATCCTGAGGATGGTTGACTCAGCTTGTTCTGAGTGGCAGAGGTTAGTGGCAAAACCATTGAAATGGAAGCAGAAGAAGCCATTTTTTGTGTTGCTGTTGTTTTACTTACCTTGCTTGAAAATTCTGATAAAAATGTCTAAGGCTTGGGTAGTGGATGTAGAAATGGATAGAAAAAGATGTGATTTTGAGGTGCTAACTTGAGATTTTTGGATGACATGGCAGATCCTCTACCTTAGTGGGTGGATAAGGTTATCATACGGATTAAAAAAAATCCACAAGAGAGATGGGGTTCATTATTAATTCCTTTCCGGTTACGCAGTTGCTCCTTCCAACAAGTGTTACTTCCAAAAATTGAATTTTTGACTTTTTGATTGTTGTAAGAATTAAATAAGACCTTACACCACTAAATCACAATGTCTTATTGGTAGAGATGGGTTTCATTTGGTTATGGAAATGTGTGTTTTTATTTTTCAAAATCTTAAAAAAGAATTAAGAAGATAAAAGTTATAAACTTTCCTTGCACAGAATCCTCATAGGAAGTATAATGAAAGGTAGGAATTTTTTATATAATATCACTGAATGGATAAAAAATATAAGAATATTTTTTTATGCACAACTCCAAGGCGTACATCACCTCATACCAAAGTGAGATAGAAAAATCAGATTGAAAGATATAATCAGCTATAATTAGATGAAAAATGCATTGTATATGCAAATAAGTGTTAGTAAGATTGATCAAAGCTAGAAAATGGGGCAATTCAAGTGAAAGACTTTTTCAACTTTCATGTTCTCATATACTACAGCCTTTGCAAAAATAAGTGAAAAATCAACTTACACCAGAACTTTAAGTAATGCCAACCTAGTCAAACTATAGCCATAGGCAGGGGATAGAGTTCAACATTTACTCTATATCCACTTGAAGTAATTTCATATCTTATGTAGCAACATGGCTAATATTTCCATGCACTATTTCTAAAGTACTAAACACACCAATCATAAATTATATCAAATAAAAGGATTCAGGGTATATGACTGATCAAAACCATGCATAATAATCATTACTTGAGTACAGTTTTATCTGATTCCATGTGTCTGAGATGAACACCTTGAGGAAGAAGGTTGTATCTGATATTGAGCTCTTCAAATATTTTCTTTACTTCCATCACAAGTTCACTTCTTCGCTTGGTCTTTTGCCCGAAGTCTTGAAAGTTCATTGTGTGGGTAACATACAAACCCATCTTAATCTTGTTGACATTTTCAATCTCCTTTACTACTAAGTTGTGATTAGGATGCCAGTACTGTGGATTGCCATCCATGTACCTAATTCGAAGGGGGGAAATACTACAATCAGTGGATGGAACCATCAAGTCCCGAACTACAAATCAAACTCAAATGCAAGATCATTATTTATGATACAACACACTACTCGTATAAAAGTTTTTTTTATATTGCGGTCCAATAATACAGCGCTGCATGATTAAAAACATTTGAATCCAACAATGTCTACCTCAAAAATAAGACATGGTATGTGTAATTGATTGATAGACAACAAATAATCGGAAATCGGAAACTATAACTTAACGATAATGGTTTTAATGCTGGTGAGTTCAAGTTTCAAGAGAAAAAGAGGAATCTGAATAATCTACTCATTTAATCCATCAATATATGACCAGCTTACTCTGTTATTTTTTCTTTGAGTGCCCCAATCTTCTCCACTGGTGTCAGAAAATCAATCGAGAATTCTACACTATCACCCATATCAGGGCTTCTGTAATAATTGCTGATCGGTTTTGTCGCTAGGACTGAGTTTGGAAAGTAAACCTTTTCGTTATTAAGCTTCAAGAAGACAGTTGTCAATATATTCATTTCTTCAACCAGTAGCTGTCAGAGTTTAAGAAGGCATTACTATTTATTATTGTATCCATATGTAACTGTTGAACAATGAAATAAAAATGACTACTATAACTTACCTCAACACCATCTATCACACATCGATCACCGACATCAAATGGATGCATTACAAACACGAAGATGATAGCTTCAAAAATATTCTTGCATGTGTTTCCAAACATGAAAGCTGAGAGCACTAGCTGCGATGAGAGGAATACAAGTACTTTTGTTGTTGCAATCCCCATTAGTAGAAGCCACACTACTATTGACACCACCACTAGGATCCCCGTTATAAGCTTGTTTAATTGCTTTACAGCAGTTTTGGTGTCACATAAGGCATGTGCTAGTGCTTTACGTTCCTGATATACCTTCAACTGAAGAACACAAACATTCATAGTTCACAAACATCATGGAGCGTAATCTTTCCTAACCAAACATAATTTTAACCCTTCATTACCCGGACAAATTTTAGATGCAAATATATAGAAGACCTTACCACCCATTCTGTTAAAGACTTTCTGTTGATTTGTCCTGTCTCTACTTGTGCCAGTAGGGGCAATACCAGATCCACTTCTTCCTTAATCATGAACCTCCGGAGATCGTAGTCATCAATGTACCTATTCATAATGAGAGAACATTTTAGGAGTAACAAGAGTGGAAATAAAATATAAGACAAACACATTTACAAGCATCAGCGAGTGGTAGTTGCATAGTGCAAATATACTTACTCACAACCAGGGCCAGCAACGTTCCTGAATATGGAATAGGCAGCGGCAGTTGCTTCCATCTCATTCGTTATCTCTTTATCAATTGGGTCAGTTCCTCCATCATAGAAACTTTCATCTAGTGAATTAGAGATTGTGGATAGTCCTGAATTCATCACTGCATCTACCAAAATCTTCATAGTCCAAGCAGAAACTTTCTCCTGTTTCATCTTGTGAAGCTTTGCCATATCTATAACGTCTTTATTTTTACCACCTTTCCCTGCTGTACTCCTGAAACTAAATTGACCAACACTTCGCAATCCCCCGATCTTCTCAGCATCTTCCATGAGTGGAGGCCCAGAGAGAGTCTGCAAAACATACTGGTGGAAGATTGCTTCTTGAATTCGATCAAAAAAAGATTTGACATGGAAATTTGATGCCAAAATCTTTAGTAACAATGTCTTCAACAACCAAAAGAATGCTCCAATGAGAAGGGAGAGAAGAGTCCAAGTTACAGCGTCCAAAACTTTTGTGGCCAATTTAGATCGCCGCACCACATGATTGATTAACAGCACCCACGTGAGAAGAACCAAAGCAAGCCAAATGAAGACCTGGACACTTTTCTTAAGCCCATGAACAAAATACAGCACCTTTTTCCTCAACAGAAAGTTTATTTCGATCAAGAAAACAACAATGCGCATGAACCATCTAGTAGCTAAGTGGCCACAAAAAGTTACCATCAAAAGCACAGTCCATCTCCAAACCCCTAAACCCCAAATAGATGTACTTTTCAGTTTATCAACTGTTAAGCTAGCCACGAGATTCGACACAAGGTACACAAATATAAACCATTCTATTAAAACCTTTGTTTTCACTCTCTTACGTTTTCCTTTACTCAATTCCACTTTCCTGTAAATGATTTCTCCCTCATCCTCCCCCATCAACGGCGTCTTGGGAGTGATGACGGAAGTTATAGAAGCGGTTCTATTAACCAGCCCGGGTTTGTTACCAGGAGATGCATTACTGAAAGAGTTCCTATATGGCGAATTATCAGCTAACTGTTCTTGTAAAGCTGAAATACTATTATCTTCTAACATGTTACCATCAATATGATAAGGTTGTTCACCAAACCTTGATTTGGGTTTCGAATACATTGACCTTGAAAGTGATTTTCTTCTGATAAGGTTACCATTCACATTAGGAACTCTAGGGGGCTTGTTTGGGCTGGGACTGAACCTTATCTCAGGAGAAGCACAATGTAAAGGTGGTGACTTTGCAGTAACCTCATTATCATTGAACATTGTGTGAGGTGAATCATCTCTGCATTGCTTAGTTGTTAAAGATCCAACTCCTTTGGAATCATGGCTTTCTTCACCAGAATTTGGAATGGTCACAACCACTTCTGTTTTGTTCTCAGCCATGTTTATTTGATGCTTGTTAGCAGCATCCATTAAGAACCCTATGCATAATAATGAGTTATGCTATTAAAAATTAAACCTTTCGTTTAGGTAATGATCAAAATCAAAACTTTGAGTAAGAAACATTTTATTCCAGTGTTGGGTGTTAAAAGGGTAGCATGAAAAAGGTGAATAAGTGTGTGGAAATGTAAAAATAGTAAGTAGAAAGTAGTAGTGATGTAAAGAGTGTGGGTGAGAGAGGAAGTGTTGAAAAGTTAGGTAGGTAGTTTGATATTGATTGAAGAGTTAAAAGAGTGAGAATACTTACATGTGTGAGTGAAGTAGAACTACAAGGGTTTGAGGCAGAGAGATCAAAGTGGGAAATGAAAGGGTAAGAAGTGAGAACAAAAATGAAACGAGAAAGTGAGCAGAGATTAGAGAAGAAGCAGAAGGAGGAAGAGGGGACAGTGGTTTAAGAACCAACAAGTACATGTTAAGTGACATTTATATCTCGTGGCATAAGTGGGTATGAAGATTTTATGTTTTCATCATGTCTCAAATATTGTTCCCCACTATAATATTGAATCAATAGAAAAAAATTGTGAAATATAGATGATTTAGTGACAGTATAAAAAACAATTACATTATTAGTGTATACATATTAAATTTTTTTATAATTAATATAGTATATTTTCATGAGAAAAAGATATATGAATGACAGTATATGATTTTTTACAGAGTTATTGAATTATTCATCATTGATATTTAATTATTATTAATTTTTTTTTAAAAAAATTAAATGAAGGATGAATAATAAAATGCATATATATAAATTTTTATGCTCTCCCTACCTAGATTTTAAATTTATAGAAGATAAAATTTCAGATGTCGATGGAAAAAAACATGACAGGTTGGTACTCCCTGCTAAAATCAGTACTAGTACACACATATGTCATTATAAATGAGCTCCACCGAGTTTTAAACATGTTTTTTTAACTACTAGCAGTCATATATATGAGGGGAAATAATTATAGTTATAATCGATACTAGTAATATATGAAAATGCTTCACTATTTGATTAAATTTCAAATTTGTATAGTTTATTTTGGTATATATATTATATACTCTATTGAAATAATGTTGTTTTTGTTGTATGTTTTTTCCTACTAACAAGTAACTTTGTACAAAATGTATAATAAATAATTCTCCTAAAATGAGAATGATTTATTTGTTTATTTGAGGATATGTCATTTATTTATCCTATTATTGTAGCATTTCTTTGGAACAGACAAAATAGTATTCACTAATAAACAAATGAGAATGATTGTTTAACATGGTGGTTCCTTTGCTTTTGGGAAAAAAAATTCGAAGAGGAGAAAACATAGAAGAAAAATTGTTAGAAGAAACTTCAAAGGATATGTGTATATAATGGGAGAGGATCCTTGTTCATATAATGGACACCAAATAATGTGGGTTAATGAATAAGGGTTTTGTTATTTTTAATAACATTTTTTTAATGAATCTAGTAGTTGAGACATTTAATTTGTTTTCACGAGTATGTTCATGTAAGTCTTCCTCTAGTAAGATAAGGGGGTTAGAAAAAATATATTTTAGTATTATTTCTTATGAGACAAACATGAAAAATAGTGAGAGGAAGAAAATGACTTTCTCTTGAATATATCATGTATGCTCCTGTTAATAATAATGGAGGTAAAATAAGATAATGTCGTCAAATTAAGCTCCTAAAAATTTAAAGTTCCATTAAGTAAATTCTTATAAGAACTAATGTGATAATATTTTTAATATGATAAAAAATTGGAAGATCAAATATTTATATATAGGAAGGATTTAATCCTTTGATACTATTTATAATCAATCAAATTTCAATAATATCTAGGCTTTTGGACATATTTCTTTATTTTAGTCTCATTATTAAATATTTTCATATTCACCAACTCACATAAATTTGAACTTGTATAAAATTGTTGTATACAGAACATTTTTTAAGGAGTATTCTAGCTAGTGCCCTAAGCCTTAGAGTTGATGAATTAAGAAAGAAAAAAATTAGAAGAAAATATTGTGTTTAATATTTTGAGAAGTATCTAGAATAAACTTCTTTTTATGATTAACTAGTCCACATTTTATTTCCAAAATAAAGGCATTACCCAACAGAGTGATTACACACATTCACTTAAATCATTCACTTCCACTCACTTTAATAAGTGGATCCCATCCTCAGATTTTTCCAGAAATATTAGAATCTGTTTGAAAATATTTTCTATTCAATTAGGTTGTTAAACTAAAATAATCTGATGTTTTGTAAAAGATGTTTTTAATAAGCTACAAGCTTTTAAATTTTATTTAGATATTGTACCCCAAAAAAGTAAATGTACCAAAAGATTGAACTTACATAAGTTACTTAACATAGCTTATAGACTAATAAATAACACTAGAAGCTTATAACTTTGTACAATATATCATACAGAACACCAAGTGTTTTGAGGAAAGTGAACTGCCACGCATGAAGTTAAAAATTGTCAAACCAATTTTCACTTAAAAGTTATAAAAATTCAACTTAAAATACTAATATTTGTTTAACTTTAAAAATTATCTAGCCCATGAACTTATAAATTAATTAAAAAGATTACTATTTGGTCAAAAAAAATAAAGGGAAATCAAGAACGAACTAGACTATAAAATTCATGATATATAGATATATGCTGCCAGACAGAAAAGAACAAGAGACAAAACGTACCAACCAAGCATTGCCAGCTTGCTGTAGGTGGGAAATAATGGAGTTAGGACTTACAGGAGCAAGTACATCACATACAACATAAAAAATGTGATATTTTTATTCTTTAAATATAATTATAAGATATTTTATCATTCATTATAATTGTAAGAAAAATTATCTCTATTATTAGAGATAATCCTAATTCAAAATGATGATATATAGGAATCCATAGTCCATTCTCATCACCATTCACTAGTGAGCATCGAATTTATAAATAATATAACTAAACTAACATAATATATAATATAACCAGTCCAATAAAAAAAATCACGTACATATAACCAACTAGGACTAACATGATTATTAACAAACTAGTATTTTAACGTCATTGGTAAGCTAAGTTTTTTAAGAATAATATTAGTATTTGATCCCTATTATATATGTGAGAAGCAAGATCCACTTCAGTCATAAATATCTTTAGATTTCAAAAGAGATAGGAACTCATGGCCATCAAATGTCTCAAAGGGGAAATTAATCACCTCCACAAGGTTTTACACTATTATACACCCACTACTCTATATCTTGAAACCCGAAAACAAATCCACTTTAGTATTGGAGAGAAAAGTTCTTTTAGTTATAAAGGTAAAAATATTATTTCACTCTGAATAAAAAGCTTAAAATAAGGGTGATTACATTTTATTTTTCTTTGCTTTTTCATGTCACTTTCCTCTCATATATTGGAGAGGTTTGACTCCTTGAAACCCAACAAAGATAACCCTTGTTTTGTTGAATATGATGTTCGGTATGGAATTGCTCAATAAAAAAAACAAGGTGTACATTTCCTTCTTGCAAGATTTTTTATTTTTCAATATAGTCATTGAGGAGAATAAATGGTGACAGCATTAACATGATGACCATGATTAGGATTCCTAAAAGTTTCTCTAGACAGCATTAGCATCCTCCTTTGTAATTGCTTAGAGTACTAGAAGAGATGAAATGCATAAGCAAATCATTGCGCGTGAATTCTAAAGCAAAATGTTGCTGCTATAAAATAGCCCTGCTCTCAATTATTTGTAACACTATGATTTCTCAATAATTGTATTATATGTGAAATTTTCAAGGTAGATAGAAAAGAATATTGATATAAAAATCACAATAGTTAGATAAAAATATCAGACACATTATATTAGTTTTAAAGAATGGCCAACTGTCATAGGTATACATGGAAAATCAACCATGCATGATGGAGTTAAAGCACTGGTATCAAATGTACATTTGTCTAATAAGAAAGAAAAAAAACATAACAATAAGTGTAAATGCGTAATACAGAAATCATTGAGGGAACATAATATAAGAGTATGGACTGCATGCCCATAACCGGGGAAGAAACATAACATATCAGTATTTTTAGTATGAACCACACATCCATCATCAAGAAACATATCACAAACAATAACTAATCATAATACAATTTACATAGTAACCAAACAAACTAATAGGGGCCACAGTATCCGTATACTCTAATCATTGACCAAGATAACACAATCAACAACCAATCTTAACACCCCAGTAACATTTGTTGTCAAAGTTGAAAGTTTTTTCTACCAGTAAAAACACAACAAGGTTCAATCCAACACAAGGTACTCCACTAGGTACAGGGTGCAAACATAGTATAAAGATGAAATGGAATCAATTCATTGATCATCATTTTCATTTTCAAATACTACTAACTAGTATTTATATAATATCCTCAAAAATATCTTATCTATACAGTTATCACTTACTTTATTTACAATTGAGAATCAGAAATTATTATTGTTCATCACTTCGTTTAAAATTATAATGATAAAATTTAAATCATCTTTGGTTTACTTTCCATTATAATTGGAAAAATAATTTTTTGAGATTTAAATAATAATAACTTTAAATAAATATTTTTGATTGAAAATACTTATACTTAGGAAGCGTTAAAACTATATTTTAAGACTTCATAAATACTTTTTTTGAAGCTTATTAAGCATGTTAGTCATTTCGAAAACTTTGTTGTCATTTTTGTCTAAAAAACTTAATTTGATTTTTAAATACTTTAAATATTAACTATACTCTATTGTAACTTACTTTGTTTACTATTTTAATAAAATGTTATTATTAAGTATTTTGGTATAAAATTATAGAGATAATGATTCAAAATATTTTCTGTTTATTTCTTTTTTCATTTGAAAATTTAGTTTTCGAGAATAAAAATATTAATAATTTTAAATAAAAAATTAATTGTTATATTTTATAACTAAAATATTAAATAATTTCCTTTTTAATGTTTAAACAAAATATAATGTAATGTTTTTAATATTAGATATAGCTTTAAGTATCTTACATTTTTTTATACTTAAATCTCTATTGTTGTTGGAGAGATCATTTATCACAGACAAAAAATAAATAATCACCTGTCATGGGTGTCATAACATTTCACTTAATTGTACCCAAAAACTAATTCAGAATGGGAACTGCTCAGATTCTTATACGGATCATCCATTTAAGCAACGTAGGACTTAAATATTTCAACAGTCTATTTGAAATGTTGAATTTTGCTAAACTATTCTAACAGCGGCACTAGTTGTCAAAATTTAGCCACATGTCATTATGCTACCACTTGTACTCGGTAAGAATATTCGTCAATTATTTTGATTCATTAGGGTAAAGTTTTGTTAGGTTCACAAATATTCTACTAACAAAGTTTAATTCATTATCACCCAATATATATATATATACTATTATTGTATTATCTATTATTTATTTTCAATTATGATTAACTCTTAGATAAAATTTTATGTTGTAAGTAATAGATATTTCACTCTTGTAGTATTGCCTCTTCACACATGTAATCATCATTAAATGTTCACTCCGATCATAAAGGGATTTATCATAAAGCATAATATTTTTAAATTTCAAAAGAAGAAAAGCCTTTGAAAATTGAAATTATTCTTGAATGCATGGAGATGGTAGCGCAAAATGCAAGTTAACTGGGCCAATACTAATACAAGAGATGAAGAAAGAAGAAGCTTTAATATTCACTTTATTCCTATGGGCGTAGATCTCTACCTTTTTTTCTTTACCATCACATTCTCTCATCTTACTTGTGAGTTGTGATTACGATTTCGAATATTTCGTTTTCTATCTTTATTTTTTTTTTGCCCCTTTTGATCATTTCTTTTTCTCTTTCTTCATCTAACTACTCTATCTGAACGTTTGATCATGATCTAAAGAATTTACACATCCCCAACGTAACCTTCTTTTTTTAGAAAATCAAGTACCCATACACTTTCATAAATAACCCAGTTACTGTTCTCTCGTTATTCAAAACATTCTGTGACAAGAACATGCACACATACCTAGATAAGCATCGATACAAAGAAAAAAAGTTAATGTACATTGATGATAGGCATTGTTCAAGTTGCCACGTGATTAAGCACCAATAGCATCCCCATGTAAATTTGAGTCTATTAACGTAAACCGCTAACGTTTGGTTTTATACCAACTTCTCCAAAATATAACAAAAACATTACATCTCAATTTTCAATTTTAACATTTTGTTTTTGGTCGATTATAAGTGCCCATAACGTTGGACTCTAACAGATCTTAATCGAGTAAAAAATATTGGCTTAAAGGGAAAAACACTACTCTCTCAATACTTATCTTTTCTATGTAGAATCCAACTAAAACATTGCTTAATTGCCATTGGGACAAACAAACATTGGTTAATATTTTTCAACTTTAGGTTCTCTTTATGAATTGATTTTTAAAGTGGAGAAAGAGTAATGGATGAATTAGAGGCATATTTCATAGCCCATATAGGCATATACGGGAAAAATATTGGGAAGATAAAAAGTAATTAGAGATAGACAAAATCCAAGAAATAAAAATGTATTAATCAACACGAGATCTTTATAGAAGATGACAAATTTTGCATATATAAATCCACAATCATTGCACGCAAATCAATTTATATACACTTGGTATGAGAACAAAACCATTAATTATAATTAGTGCTTAAGAAAAAACACTACAGTAAAAAAATAACAAAACGATAGTTATGTAACGTGTGTAGTAGCTTAGAACTACATTATTCGGCCATTAACAATGGCACGATTAGTACTAAGATGAGTTGTTTCATACACTGGAAGCTCCTCAAAATACCTATCATCATTTCCAAACACTGTTAGATGATCAAGCTCGAAAAGATCCGAACTTGAATCACTTGCTGCATCATCGTCAATTCCCGTTGGATGGAAATTACTCTTGTTCTGTTGGAATTGTAACTCTTTTTCTTCATACAAGCTTTTATGGCCACAGGGTCTACTATCTTCATCAACAATCACACTTACAGGGTAAAACCGCACTGTTCTTTTAACACCATTGTTTCGCAACTTTTCTCTTGAGGAAGGTGAAGTCTTGCTTAAACAAGATCTTGAGAATGATGATGCTGAAGAACATGTAGAACCCGCTTGTGTTTTTCTCTCAGCGTTTGTGTCTTCAACAGAGGAAGTACTCTTTGGTTTCTTTGTGTTGTTCCCTGTTGCGAACAATTTGTTCAGAAAATTTGTGAGTTTTCCACCTGGAGATATTGGTTGCTTCACTTTCTTCAGATTATTGTAAATCTTCATGGCTCGAGATTTGGATTTGATTAAACCCTCTTCACTGCTTTCAATGTTGGAATAACTATCGAATATTTGCGCATTCTTCTTCTGTTCAAGAAACATATTACTATGTTTTCTCTCTGTAATTTTCTTCTCTGTTTTTTCAGACACGTTAGTTCTCACTGGCTTAGGCTTCGGATATGGTACAAAACACGAAGCCTTTGATCTCATACCGTACAATGATTCTGTGTCGGAAGACGATAATGTTCCAGAGCTAGAGTCAGAAGAATTTGAAACGGAGCTGAAGAACATAACATCACGTTCATGATCATGAACGCGATGGTGATGCATTTGCGAAATATTATGTTGTCTCCCTTGAATATCAACCTTATCACTCGCTCTGATGAATTTAACATTGCTTCTACTCTGTTTCCTCACTGTTGTTGTTTCTCTATAGAACTTCATGTCGCTGCTCTTTCTCTCTCCTTCGTCGATGGAACGGTAAATTTTGTCGAGAAGGGTGGAAGAGAAAGAAGGATTTTTTTCATCGAAGTTTATAAACCTATTGTTATCGAAACTGTGCATGATGATGTAAGTGGAGAAGCACGAGTGAAAAATGAAATGATGAAGTTAGTGGGGTAGTGCTTTTTAGTGTGAGGAAGATTTAAAAGCTGCCATATAAGAAGATGTATAAAATGATAATGTGTGAGAAGAACACGGTTAATCGATGAATATGATTTTGTTAGATTTGGTTGTTGGAAATGGAAGAAGAAAACGTGAAGAGAGTAATTGATGGTTAGAAAAAAGAGAGTAATGAGAAAAAGAGAGTGGCACGCTTTGGAGATAGAAGAGATTAAGGGAAGGGTGATTGAGAATTTATAAAGGTATTGTTGTTATCACGCGCATGCATCACCATTTTCTTTTTTTGGTTTTGATGAGCGTTCAATTCGAATTGTAGCCGTTGATGAAGATTGGTTTGGTCAAGTATTCGATGGCAGCATTCATTAGTACGAGCTCATAGCCTCAAAGCTAGTTCACGCATTAAAAAAATATGTGCTAGGCATTTGAATTTAGATTATTACTCCTCTCCTATTTTTTATAACCTTTTTAGAATTTTTTTATTTCTTTTTATGTGTAATAAATGAATTCATAATCAAAATATTTTTATTTTTCCAAAAAAACTTGAGTGAAAATAAAAAAATATATTTATATATTAATGAATAATAGAATTGGTAAATTATATAACTTAATATAATAATATTTTTCCAAGTTTCCCTTATATATAATCAGACACAACACAAGGACTGATGTTAAAAATCCCTCATTTGAATTTGAACATATGAACCAGTTATTTAGATTCTATGGTTCCGTGTACTGGAATATTAACATCCTCTGTGTCAGGGGCTGATGATTTTAATTCTAATTTCTAAGTTTGGTAATGAATGTTTTTAAATACAAAGGCAATTAATGAATATACTACTCCAATTGAGCTGTCATGACTGATAATTGATTTTGTTGCTTATACGTGGTAGGTAAATTGAAAACAAAATCGGCTACGATTATACGTTCCAAATTCCAATTGAGCTGTCTTGAAGATAATTGATTTTTTTGTTAGGTAACACTATAATGTATTCAATATTTATTTGCATAAAATATAAAATATTAATAAAATCAAACATTATCTTTCTCTTGGTAAGATTCATTGCTGCTCCCATTGAATTGTTCAATTTTTTGGCATATTAATATTGTGGACTATAGCCTGGAAGGGATGAATATGCACGAAGTTTGAGTTCCTAGCTATATGGTTGGTATATAATATGCTTGGTATGTTTAAATGTTTAATAATATCAGTTGTTTTTAAAAAATTGAGAAGACACTATTTTGCTGTACATGATCATTATCTATTGTTTTGTTTGTTACATAAAATAATAATTAATATCTTAAACATTTTAATATAAATTAATTTAAAGATTATGTTATTTGACACATGTTGAGGATTAGAAATAGCATTTGTTCAGGATTAATACATTTAATTTTATATTCCCATATTAGTATCTAATATGTAAATTTCACTAAAAAAATATTTATGGGATTGATGATCGTCTATGATCATGCACAACTCGTATGCATTCCCTCAAACTAAATTTTGATTTAGTAGATATATAAGCTTAAAGAACTATAATAGATATATTACTAATTAGTGGAATTTTGGTTTTTAGTTTTTACAATTTTCTAAATCAGTCATTCAACCGCGATTGAAAACCCGTATTAAAATTTAAAGGTCTTAAGTTCAGTAATTTGTACTAATTTGTCGTTTGTTTTTGGCATTATTTGAACACTTACATATTGTTACTGAATAGAATTTGAAAGTGGTTAAAACCCGCGTTCCTAAACAAAATGGAAATGACAGTTTTTAATGATGTGGATCAGACAAAGAAAGGCTTTAATCATGGGGTCTTTTAAGATTAGTAAATTTATAGAGGGAGCCTCTAAATTTGGTCATTTAACTCTTATGAACATCACATGTTTATAATGGTGTCTCATTCTCCGTCTTAAACCAATTATATATTAACACGTGGAAACAATATTTTTTTTAAAAACAACAAGTAATAAAATGAAACACTCTAATTAGTTTAAGACATAGAGTAAGACATCGTTTGAGACAATGATTTCCATCCCATTTAACCCAGGAGCCTGGTGACTCTTTGCACCAATTATGGGGCGCTGAGTTTGGTAACTTTGTAACCATTTGAATCATCAATACGTTTTTTAAAGTGATTTTTTTCAATACATTAATTTGTATTGCAACTGCGAGCAAAATGTTTACCCAATACTGAAGGCGTTTAAGTCAGTCTAACATATGATGTTAGATTCGACTATCAAAATACATATATAGATTAAGAGGAATTATCCATTATATATTTCATAGTACTTCAATAGATTAGTCTTTTAGATATTGAATTATAGGTTATTTGAGGTACAAAAAATAGGCACCAAAGTTGCTGCATGAGAAAATATAAAGGGCAATCACGAGAAAATATTCCTTCCACCGAAAGCAAAGTATGATTTATTTATAATGGATTGACAATGTGATGTATTTTTTATAATGTTTAGAGGAAATTAAAGCATGTGAGATTTTCTTACATATTTCCTACAGATTAAGTTCATTTGTAATTTTTTTTATTTGCTAAAGATGGAGGTTGAGATATGGTATGTTACGTTTTGTTTTACATGAAAATTTAGATTAGTGTAGGCATGCATGATATAAGTGTAAGCAAAAGGTTTAACTAGTTATGTCAACCTTATTGGCATGATATAAATTGCCTTCACCATTTCCAATTTTAATTTTCTAAAAATCTCAAAACGTAATAGGTTAAATAAATAGATTATCAACAAAATTCGGAGAATAAAATGAAAAAAATCATGCAGTGCTTACATCTCTAAATGGAACATAAGAATATAGTTGTGCTTTAAAAAAGAAAATAATTAAAAATAGATTTGTCAAACAGTGTGAGCCAGGTTGAGCTATCAAGTTGGAGTCAAGTTATGTTAAACAAATTTGGTTCTTATACCATATCTATATACGGGCAGCTATAAAGATTTATAGTGTATTAATGTATTATTTGTATTACTTTTATCTAATAAATTAATAATGTATAAATAGTTATTATATCATCTATCATTTATTTGTATTATTTATATTTAAAACTCAATAATAACTAAAAATAAATGATAAATAATGTTATGATCATCTAAGAAATTTTTTACACTATCAGTGTATACATGTTTTCTCTTCAATTTAATAATTGTATATATGTCTCTAAAAAATTTGTTGGAAAGACAAAACTCACATTCATACTCTCTTCATAGGAGAGTTTAATACTTAAATTACTTTTCAATAAAATATTTTAAAATTAACAAATCTCATTTTTCTTCTTGTTTCAATACTGAACTCGTCTTAATAAATATTAACTTTTGGAGTTGAGATTCTAATGAAATATGAGGAAAATAAAGATTGGTTAGTTTTTAAAATCAAGCTGGTTAAATGTTTATTTGTGACTTATGTTTAGCATTTAACACTGCCATATGGTGTTGGGAAAGATATAGAACAAAGATCATCTGTCCTACAAATATTATATCATCATATCTCTAGCCAAATAAATTTCATAAAATATTATAAAAATGCTAGGTTTTGTTTTTATGTATTTTCTTTTTATTTAAGTTACACTTTCTGATTGGTGGTATAAGAAATAGTGACAAGAATGGAAACAACTAATCTATGTTCCAAGATCTGGATGTAGATTAGAGATTTGGTGCAAACCATTACAATCTCTTGGGCAAAGATATCACTGGCTATTACCTGCAGATTAATTTGATAACGCACGAGACTCAAATAATTTAGATTGGGAAGCAAAACACCATGATTAACTATACTGAAACGGATATATCATAGTTACACTAAGATCGAAGAACCCCAGCATTGGCATATAAAACCATGAGCTATATGAGCACAAATGATTTGCCTCAATTGTAATTGTTCCATGTATAGGTGCCTCAAGACATAAACTATGAGCCACCCCCTTGTGCACCCTATCTTGGATACGCACAGAAAAAGTTATTTGACACTAAACTTTCTGAATTGCTCTCTCAATTCGGATTCAAAGAACGTCGTGACCAATTTAAATAAGGCTGCCTTCCAACAATAACAAGACAATCATCTTAAGTACTTGAAACATCAGATCGATGGTAATTGCATTTTCAGGAAATTTAATAACCGGTAGGGACAGTGATCAAAGAACAAGATCTTTTATTATTCATGTATTTTTAATAATAAAAATGTCATTTTATTATATATAAAATAATAAAAATGTCTTATCAAATTATATTTTGAGTGGAGGATTCATCCATGATATGAAGTCTTTCTTCTTCTTTATATCGGATGAAAATGGAACTTCTCATCAGAACTGAATTGATAAGGATTAGATGTCTATTCTCTCCGTATGTTATTTATATCTATATATTGGATATGACTATTTGAGTAGAAAAAGTACTTTATCAGAATAAGATTGTCTGAATGTTGGAGAATTTTAGGTCAAACGAATCAAGAAAATGTACTTGTAACTTTATTTTTCTACTCTAATCAATTCTCATCACTGTTGTCGACCTATATCAGATCCAGAATAATTAGTATTTTAATTTTATGAAATGATATTGTGTTGTACTTTTTTTAACATTTAATGAATGCTTAATATCTATATATCGTGCTAATTTAATTTTCATTTAAATTATATTTTTTAGTATAAGTTATAGGTGTAAAATGTATAATTTTCATAAAAGAATTAATTCTTTTAATATTCTTTTTAAAATCTATAATACGAGCATTAATCCGTTTTTATAATAAATGAAAACAGCACTCATTTTTAGGGTGTGTATTGCTGTTACCTTTGGCCTATATTACAAAACTAATTTTATTTTAATACATAGAATTTACTAAAGTGGAATTGCTCTGACACATGAAAAATTATGGAAATCTCAAGTTAGTTTATATGGATTGCGTACTTTATGAAATTAGTTTCCATTACATTTATAGTATACAATAATCTTCCAATTATGATATCGTGCATTTGGATGGGAAAATTTCAATATTTTCATACTATATAAGCACATAAATAATCCCGTTGTTTTATATATATTTTCTAACATTTCGTGTACAGAAATTTAACAATTTATTTAAACATTCTGTTTTCAAACTATCCAACACACTTCACCCGAAGCGTTTGAATTATCTTAACGGTCATTAACTGCCATAACGCCTTTAACCCTTATAAATAATCACCATTCATACAACAAACCTTTTCAAAGTTTGGTTGTCTTAATCTCTTACGGTTCTTTCTTAAATTCCCACACCACAATCCCTTTTCACATTAGCGGCGCTTTGTGTTTGGCGCCGCTAATTCCATCAACTTCATCAAAACAAAAATGGGTGATCCCCAATTTGTTGTTCCATATCATGAACCATATGATATTTCACTCCACCCAAACCTTTTCAATCTCATCAATAACAACACTAATTTACTCAATACATTGCCACAACAAAAAATCCATAATGGACTACTTGAAGATGTTATTAACAACACTACACTCCTATCTCCACCATCCCAACAAATTCATCATCATCCAATTGGAAATAATGGACTTCAAGATGTTAACCATAATTCTATACTTGCTCCAATGTCCCAACCAATTTACTATGGACTTGGAAATAATGCAGTCCAAGAATTCAATCATAATAATAATCATGTTCAATCGTTTATGGACCCATTGATTCAAGATCACTCCATGCACAACATGAGTAATAATTATTTCCTCAATGGAGGAGGAATTGGTGGAGGGTCCGGAGGAAGCAATATATTTGAAGCGGGTCCATCACAAGTGCATGCAGAGAGTTCAACTCAACCCTTACCAAACTGGAATGATAATTTATTAGGGTCACAGAATTTCAACAACAATAACAACAACGTTGACGTCATGCCACTTTCCTATTGGCCTGAGCCACCAACCCGTTTTAGTTGTACGTGTTGTCAAGTTCTGAGAGAGATCCTTCACACCAATGGTAATTTTAAAACCATTGAGCAATCAATAATGTATCTTGCACGTCAATGCATGACACCTTATTGAGGTTTATAGCGTAATGTACATGCATTTTTGTTCTATAAATCTCAAAGTTGTCTTGAAGTTTTTCACGCACAGACATACAGATATACTACTTGCCATATATGATTAATGGATTTTATCATTATTTCGGGCTTCTCTTTATCTTTGTCATTTTCTGTATACAAATCTATTAATTTGCATGTGTGTTTTGGGTGATTGGTAGGTAATAACTTCAATAAACTTGAGATTCATGGAAGGCTTGGAATGATATGTCATGCAATTTATCATCAGAATATAAGTGCCTGGAATAACAATTGGGGTTCTTCATCTAACCCTCAAATTCAAATGATTGAGTACGTTCAATGAACTTCCTATTTTATGTGGTATTGCTTTTAATTTCCCTTAACACCATGCTATTTAACGACCAACTACAAAAAAGTTTTATTATTCATTCTTTTAGTTGAATTCTAACTCTCATGCACTGTCTAATAGCAAAATCCTTTTTTGCGTATTCTTTAATGATTACTACCCTGACTCTTACCTTCTTTGATCAGTTTTAGCACGAAAAACATTCAAGAAATCAAGAATTTCCTAGTGCAATATTGTCTGGGTCAAAGTTCTTCAGGCTATGCTATGGTGCAAGATCCATTCTATGCTTATTATGAGGCCCTCTGCACTGGATTCGATTGGGCTGATGACTTAGATGACTACATCGATTTGAATCCAAATACCTCAGGTATGGTTCATGATTGGTTTATAAAAATTATTGAACATTTTTATGTTTTGTTAGTGTAATATTTTCAATCTTGTTATATATGTTTGTAGGAGGACAATCCGATGAAATGGAACAAGAGGTTGAGAACGGAAGGGTTTCTAGACTTAACCTTGCAGAGAAGGTTATTCTTTTTCTTAACTTGCCTAGTTACTTCTACCACCTTATGATATATACATCAAAATAGGAACATTAAATGATGTCTCTTTGGGTTAAAGATTAAATAGTTATATAGTATGATAAACTATTTAATAGCTGATATTTGATTTAATAGAACTCAACCAAGAAGTGTTACATTACATGTAAATTGCTCTATATTATGTCAATATTGTTGACTAGTTGTACTATTGCATGGGACAGAGAGAGAGAATATCAAAGATGAATTTGAGTGATTTAAGTGATTACTTTCATATGCCTATTGGGGAAGCAGCGAGAAGATTGGACCTTTGTGTTACTGCAGTGAAGAAAGTTTGTCGCAGGGGAGATCTAGAAAGATGGCCTCACAGAAAGGTTTATAAAATGATTACATTCTTTGCTATTCTGAATATTACTATATATATGATTGTGCCTTTGCTGAGCATGTTTTATATATGTTCATGTGCACAGATCAAAAGTGTTGTGAAGCAGATAAGAGTACTCAGAAGATCTTTAAATTCAGCAGATGCAATGACAAGGGCAAGAACTGAGGCAGATATTATCAGACTTGAAGAACTAATGAAGCAGCATTGTGGTGGAATTGCCCCAACTGCAATAAATTACAACCCATGAAGATCATCCTACACTTTGTTTTTGTTGCTATGCACAGAGGATAGCACAACCTTATTCTTTTAGCAGTTTACCTTTATATTTTGTAAAATGTTTTGTTTTTATAATTAGTTTACCTTCATCTTGTTATTCTTGTATATGAGTGTGATTAATTGTAAATGTTGCTCGGCGGTGAAAAATATATATTTGTAATTAGTTTCTTTTTTTTTGAGAGACTTTGTAAAATAGTATATTTGAGTTAGACTGGTATTGTAAATCTTTTGTAGCATTAGCCATATCTTGATTAATAATATTTACTTCATTTTTATGTTGTTGGTCTATTGCAGCTATAACTGAGTAGTGTTGGAATCATACTTTGACATCTTGGAATGATGGACCACAATTACTTCATTTTATGTTGTTGGTGAAGAGAATCAAAAGAGCTTTTATTTCTCACAGTAAGCTCTCCATACAAAACCATACAAAATGTGTGTGATAAGAATGACTAAAGTGCTGTAATTTATGTATGCAGTGTGTTGCTAAGTGGATTACTTCATTTATTACAATATGCACTTTTTGATGCTTAGTTTTATGTTAAAGCAGATGGTACATAAAAGGTATATGCCTAGTGTCAAAGGTTACCTTCTGCACTGGAACCGTTCCTTTTTTAGTAACGTCGAAGGTTAGTTACTAAAGATATAGAACATTGGAACCCAAACAAATTTTGCCTTCTGAAAATATTAACCTGTGTATAACACACAGTTAAGGAAATCCAAGTTCGCTGACCTAGTTGGAAATTGGAATATATGAGCGACTATGATGGCTGACCTAGCTGATAAATAGGAGTGATGAGAACATTGAATGAGTAGAGAACTACTTAAGTAAAAGAGCAACACTACTAAATTAAAAACTGAAAGACAAAACTTCAACATAAGTCTTGTTTTAGTAAATCAAGAGAACAAGAGTAGTATATACAATGTCATCGTCATATTGGTAGTCACTGATGGGGTAGCCTATTACAAACTAAAAAAGGAAAAGTCCAAGAGATAAATAGAAGAAAGTAAACAAGAGAATACTAATATTATTTCCTCCTACTATACTATAGATCTTATACTACTTCGGCATAGTATGGGGTCGATTACTCTTGACTCTTTGTAGACATTCGTTTCAAAAACTCATAGGTTGTAATCATGGTTGTTGCAGACATTGACATTGAAGCCCACCTAGGTCCCAATCCTCTGTAGCAAGCAAGCAAGCCACCTTCATTCACCAAATTCTTCACAGTTTGCACTAAAGTTAAAGGCCTCCTTCTCCCATTTTCCTCACTATCCAACACTTGCAACCTTGTCTTGATTGTGTCAAATGGCATTGTCACAATTGCTGACACCCCACTTGCCATAACAGCACTCAACCCTTGCACAGCCACTATTGCCTTAGAATCAGGCCTAAAACCACACCCTCCATTGACCAAACCACCATTATCCCTCTTACTCATATAGCTACCAAAAGCACCCCAAATGAGCCTATGGACCATAGAGTAAGAAGTCCACCAAACAGCATTGGATGGTGCATAAGTCAATATTGATATCCCAAACCCCCTATAGAACCCTCTTGCTCCATCAGCACAAAGAATTTTCCTGAATGCATCAAAGCCATTCCTGTAATTCTCAGAATTAAGATTAGTTAGTATATTTTTAGTGTTGCTGCTGTTGTTGCAGCCTTGAACCATAAGTCTTTGGCTCACAACATCAATTGGTGTCCAAACCAATTGTGCAGCCATAGCAGAAGTGACACCACCAGCAGCATTAGCTATAGCAGTGGCAGTGGTATCTGAAAACCCCAAATCAAGAAGAGCAGTGCCAACACTACTCTTGGTAACTTCAAGAGAAGCCATGTAAAGTGCGCGAGCAGGGATTGTTCCCATCAAAGAAGTTCCAAAACCTTTGTAAAAACCTCTGAATCCTTCATAGCGCATAATGGCACAAGACATGTTGAGACAAGAGTATTGTGCTGAAGAACATTGCTGACGTGTCTTCAACACAACCATAGGATAAAGAGCAGCTGAAACACCAGAGAATAAGGCGGCGCCTAGGAAGAAAAACTTGGACTTGTCAAGCATGTGCCAATCTATCTCTGCTGGTATGTGAATCTCTGAAGAAGCAGAGGAAGAAGAATCATCCTTTGTTGCATTACTCAAACTCATATTTCCCACTTTTGGAAGGGAAAAAACATCAAACACCTTTCCTTCATAAATATCACAATCAAAGGTGATAGGTTGGATGGTCCCCTATGTTTGTATTCATCTACCCAATTATCTAAACCTGAAATGGGCGTGCTTGTTTCTAAGAAAGGACATATTTTTATATGAAAGCAACAAGGCTCAGCGGGTTTGCTATTGTATGGTATGAGAGAAATGGTAAAAAAAAGAAAGGATATTGGTATTTATCTACTTTTTTTCTTCTTTCGGAGACAGATTTGAGAACGGGTGTGGATAAGCATAAATAGGTCAAACATTAGTTGCCACAAGAAGAAGAAGAAGAAGAAGATTCAAAAGTGAGGTATAGGTCTTACCATATATGTCATGGTTTGTTTTTCAATGAGTTGATCGTAATCTCTTTTAACGAAGAAACTACTCCGGCTGCGGCGGCGGCGGCGATGCTATGAAAGGAGGGAAAGTGGCTGAAGCAAAGTGAAACCTAATGAAAACAGAGAGAACTAAAAAAGGAGTAGAAGCATGTGGGAAAAATATAGAGTAATGGGTTGTGGATTTTTGTGAGGGGTTTATAGGATGAACGAAATGGACACGTGGCCGTTGCTACTTAGGTGGCTGTTCTGATTAAGTTATGGCTCTGACTCTCTTTTCTGTGGGTTCAAGGATCAAGGTAACTGATCAATCGATTTCATGATAAATAAAATATTAAAAGTGTCATTACATTTTGCCTTTTATATGTCATTGTATAGTACTTGATTTTCTATTAATGGAGAGAATCCTCCATTGTATGACGGACAAACATCTTTTTCCTGTTTATGTGTTCCCGAACTAATCAAATTTCACAAAATAATATTAAACTATTAATTTCTGTTTTTATAATTTTTCTTCTAAGTAAAATGAGTTTTCTTGATGGCTTAGAATACTAAATAGGACATAAAACAGAACATGTCATCCCTATACTTGTAACACAGCATTCATGTGAATGAAGGTTACTTCAATAGTGTCTCATTCAACAAAAACTAATAAAATTCAGCACCTTAATTTAGCAACCATAAGTATATTTAAAAGTACATCCTTTTCAGATAGACCATATTCTAGCCTAAAAAAACAAGGGTGGGGGGCACATCATGGTTTAGACCAAGTACTTTTATCTTTCTTTAATATCAGTTGTTTTCTATTTTTCTTACCCCCTTTCCCATTATCTATGGATGATGTTATTTTGGAATATATTCTACATCGCTCCTACTGTCCTTATAACTATTCTTTATTCACCGTTGACAATTAAAAACCTTCCCTAGTTTCTTTTCATCTGATTCAAAATCCAACCTTGTTTGTTTCAGCTCTTCATTCATGGAAAGCAGTTCTGTACAGCGGTGAAGTTTTTCAAAGAAATACTAGTCAAAGGACAAAAGGTTTATCATGCTTCACTTTCTTCTAACAGTTATTCTTCATTAGTTTATGATAACATCATGGAGA
Organism: Lupinus angustifolius; assembly: GCF_001865875.1. Lineage (NCBI taxonomy): Eukaryota > Viridiplantae > Streptophyta > Magnoliopsida > Fabales > Fabaceae > Lupinus > Lupinus angustifolius. The sequence continues at coordinate 19,894,165 of NC_032023.1, forward strand.
AGTTGCTCAACTTAATGAACAATAGGGAGGTAATCTTTTTTCAAGCATCGTAAACATCGGGATAAGATTTAAGCACATGAGAAGATCCCAACCTAAAAGACTAGTCTATTAGGTGGGGAGCCTCATGACTTAATACCACATTGAGTTTACTATTCTACTCAATGTGAGACTCCTAACACATTCTAGTGTACTCGACCGTCATATTTAACATATCTCTCAGGATTCTCGGCCTCATGTATGAAAGGTTTCTGGCAGTATGTCTCAGCCTTTGAGAAACCAGAAACTTAGGTTGCAACTCACATAAGCTATGGTACTTGCATTTAGATTTATAGGCAAAATGACATAATCCTAAGACACAACTTATCCTAAAATTTAGACAATATGCAGATATCTAATGGTTAAGTTTAATGGTAATATTTCTATAAAACCAAAGGAAAAGGTGAAAGTCTCGATGTAAAGTTGAATCAGAATATCAGATCCGAAGGTATTTATTTTATATATTATGGTCCAGTGTTCCAAAGTATCAGCTAGACTTAATCCATGACAAAAGCAGGCCTTTATATATCATGCCTATAAGCAATTGAAGGCCATATGTTGATGAAGGAAGACCATAATAGTAGTTTCTGGCTAGTGAAAGTGTTAGATTTATCAATTGTGTATAGCTAAATTCTGATTCTGAAAATGTTCCAAACTTGAGAAGAGGATGGTCAAATTAGCATAAATTATTGACGGTGTATGAAAAGTGTTTATAGAGGATTTTTTGCATTAGTTTGTGTAAGGTTCCTTCTTGTTTTTATTGATATACCAAATGTTGTATTTTATTTATTCTGCATAAGAGCTCTATAAAAAAGGTTAGTGTTTGTACATGGCAGTCAAACTCAATTGAACAATAAAAATTTACAAAGGTTATCCCAGTTCTGTGACATATTCCACAACAATCAGGGAGACAAAAATGTTATCCCTATATCAATATAATAATATCCGTTTATTATCAATGTTGTTCCCAATCCATTACTCTTATTCACTCACCTAAACTAATGCATCTTTAGCTCTGTAACTTCACTTATCCTAATAACAACAGGGAATTACTATCAAGAAAGGATTATTATTTAAAAATGTAACTTTTAGTGTCTCTGTTCCCTTTGAAATTTCATTTTACACCAATAGACATGCTTACTTTTCCTGATAAAATATTAACATATTCTCTAGGCATAATTGGTTGAACTTCGTTACTAAATCTCTTATATTATTCTCTTGTCTTTATACCCTTTACTATTTGATTGTTCGCTTGTTACCCTTTATAACCGGTGTAGCTTTTTAGGGAGTGAAATGAAATGTTTTCATTATGAAGAACAGAATAAGAGACTGAAAAAACTAAAGCAAATAGTTGCCACGTTAGCCAGTGTAGCATGAAACTGAGAGGCACGTGGAGCAGAACCTTGTGTTCTGACAACCACGTAGTATGCATTCAAATCAGACAAAATCACCGATCACCGATTATACATTCTTTCCTTGTTACGTGCTTCATTTTCCAAAGCACACATGCATGCATGTACCTCCTCCTTCACCTATATAAATACTTTACAACCTAAACTTTTCTCTTCAACTCATATTCACAAACACTTTCTGCTACAATAGCTTCTTTACTTTAAACTTGAAAAAGAAACAAGTGAATTAGAGCATCATGGATTTTAGGGGCATTGGGTTTGATCCAAGGATGTTAGATTTCCTGGTGGACCACATAGACTTCTCCGACGAAACAGACACCAAGTCTCACCATGCACCATCTCGAGCCTACGTTCGAGACTCAAAGGCAATGGCTAGCACTCACGCTGATATCCTTGACTACCCTGATGCTTACAAGTTTGTGGTGGACATGCCAGGGTTGAAGTCTGATCAGATAAAGGTTACCATGGAAGATGACACGCTTGTGTTGTGCGGTGAGAGGAGAAGGGACAAGGACAAGGATCACAAGGAAGGTGTTAAATATCTTCGTATGGAGAGGAGGCAAGGTAAGTTTTTGAAGAAGTTTGAGCTTCCTGAGAATGCAAATCCTGATGAAATTTGTGCTTGTTATCTTGATGGGGTGCTTACTGTCACTGTGAGGAAGAAGCCACCACCAGAACCCAAAAAGCCAAAGACCATTCAGGTCCAAGTTAACTCCCCTGAGCCTCAATCTCAGTCTCAGGGTGGTGTAGCCATCCAAGATGGTCAGAGCCAGAAATCTAAATCTCAGGAGAATCAGGACAATTCAGCCACCCAAGATGGTCATGACAAACGGGCCTGATTTTGAAGCAAATTCAACTTCAGGATGTGTTCATATACCCACCTCCAACCACCTTCCACCTTTATATATATATATATATATATGCTATATATAAGCACATGGTACATGGAGTTCTGTGAATGTGTTATCTTTTTCTTGTTTGGGTGTGGTATGACATGCTCAAACATATATGGTGTGCTATTACGTCTATATATGTGTTTTTGTGTGTACTCTACCTGTTTCAACAACCCGGTTGTATAAATAATATATAGAAAATTATGATATTGTCTATGGGATTCCAGTAAAGTTTGAAATATATGCAATATTAGTAATGATTTATTGCAATGTTCATGTCTTCTGGTTTTTAATGAATTTTTATGTAGAGATCCATAATTGAGAAATTATTGAGAGAATTTTGATATAAAACATTTTTTTTCAAATCTCGTCAAATTTTCTAATTGATTTGATGGCCATATAGGAATATAGATAATATTTTCTCATTTTATAATGAAATTTATGAGCATAGGGTTGTACAAACTGGAAAATGGGCTTGGGGTTTTGTAGGAGTATGAAATGGGTCATGGCCCTATTTGTGTTACATAATCCAAAACTACATTATTTTTTTATTGTATCAATTTATATACATTGTGCAAATCGAAGAAGATGACGTGTTCTGGAACCTACTAGTAGCATTCATTCCATTCTGGAAAAAGAAGGACCTGGAACTCGAAGTTCCCAGAAAGGCAGAAACTCTTGAACCTTCTGTTCCCTTCCACTATTTCACTATAAATACTCTAATCCTTCTTCATATCCTCAACTGCAAAATCAAAGCTTGTAAAAACATAAGAGAAAAAGAGAAAAATATAATGGATTTCAGGTTGATGGGTTTGGATTCACCATTCTTAAACACGCTGCACCAAATAATGGACCTCACAGACAACAACATTGATAAGAATCTGAATGCACCAAGCAGAACATATGTAAGGGACGCAAAGGCAATGGCTGCAACTCCAGCAGACGTGAAGGAATACCCGAAATCATACATGTTCGTGATCGACATGCCAGGGTTGAAGTCTGGGGACATAAAGGTTCAGGTGGAAGATGAGAATGTTCTTCTTATAAGCGGTGAGAGGAAGAGAGAGGAAGAGAAAGAAGGGTCTAAGTATCTGAGAATGGAAAGAAGAGTTGGTAAATTTATGCGTAAATTTGTTCTACCTGAGAATGCTAACACTGATTCTATTTCTGCTGTTTGCCAAGATGGTGTTCTTACTGTTACTGTTCATAAGTTGCCTCCTCCTGAACCTAAGAAGCCTAAGACTATTGAGGTTAAGATTGCTTGAGTTAAAGCTAAGTCAAGTGAAGGTTGAAAGAGTGGTGTAATAATTATGCTATGGCTGTTTTGTCTATTGATTGGTTATGAGTTTTGTAATATGATATCATTTGAGATGTAATGCTTGCTTTAATTTGAATGAACTATTATAATTTCCTTTGTTCATCTGCATTTTCATTTACATATATATTCTGTTGTTAACTAACATTAGCAATGCGATTTTAATAAGAGTAATAGACATATAAGATTGGTAATATAAATCAAAATATTAGTGTGTAGTACTTCTTAGTCTAGTCAAAGTAGTAGCAGATGTAAATCTGTGTTGGATTGGTCACACTAACACTGACCTTTCTCCATAGCAGTTAGTAAACAAAAGAACTCTCATTTTAATTAAGAGAGTAACATTTATGAAATGCCTTAATTACTAATATGCCACTCCCAACAAGTTTTATTCTTTGATTTTTTTAAGAAAAAATCTAAAATAAGTAATCAAACATCCCCTTACTCATTTTGATGATCTCAAGCCTTAATATTTTAGATTATTGTATAAAATATATATATAACCAGGATGCAAAAACTTGTGCTTCGAAGAAACTTAATATGTTACCTCCTCAAATCACCATCACTTTTGACTTGTACTTCTCAGTTGCAAGGTGCTGGTCTAACCACGAGTCTCACCACCCAATTAATATTACAACTTTGTTGATATCAACATCTTTTCAAAGTCCTCCACTCTTCTCTAAGTCTTCCCCTGCCATGCCCCACTCTAAGCTTCGTTCTATAATATTCATTCTTTTTTTCCATCACTGGTATTGTTACGTGCCAATTGGCATTACCCATTGAAGCTTCCTGATATAGTTCATAGGAAGGTTACCATGAAGCTGCTTCATGAAGCAAAGGCTGTGGAGTTTATAATAATACTAAGTGCATACTATATGATACTTAACTATTATTTTTCATGTCAAATAAGGTACCATACCAGAATGACAGATAAAACCCCAACAATATCAGATTCACCTGATGAAGATTGGTCTTTTGAGCTCTCTGAGTACTTGAAATTCGACAATGATCAATGGCCAGATGATGATCCTGAATCATTTGTTTCTGATCATGTTCTGATGAACACCAATGAAGTAGTAGATAACTTTGGAGGAAGTGGTAGCCAAGTTGAGGGATCTTCTAGTAGTAAGTAGCCAAGTTGCTGATGAAATGAAATAATGAATTGAAATTGTGTTTTATTTTGTAGTTTAAGATGTATTATAATTTATAGCCATATCCAATGTGTATTTAACTAAATTCTAGAGTAACTATAGAAGCATATTTAACACTAGATAACTTTGTTTTCTTTGGCTTATGTTTCCTTTTGCTTATTGTTATGTCATTGGTTGTGTTCCACATAGGAGAACTTATCAATGCCCAAGTAGAGGAGCAGAGAGTTGCATTCAAAACGAAATCTGAGGTGGAAATACTTAATGATGGCTACAGATGGAGAAAATATGGGAAGAAAACGGTCAAAAACAGCCCTTATCCAAGGTATATGCCTAAGATGCATGCATACTTTAATCAATGGAACTTTTATTTCTACATTTTTGTTGTTGCGTAATATACTTGTTAAACTTCTAATATATACTCAAGAATACTTGGTTACAGGAATTACTATAGATGTTCTGCGGATCGATGTCCGGTGAAGAAAAGGGTTGAGAGAGATAGGGTTGATCCAAGATATGTTATAACAACCTATGAAGGCAAACATACTCATCTAGTTCCTAACAACCTTGGAAACTAAGAAGCTTAGGTTGTTCTCATGTTATGGCATGTGCTATTGACCCTGGTGGTGATTTCAATATTGTTTAAGACACTTCCTGGTGAATAGTAAAATAGTGAAGTCTTTGATCTATGTTCTATTTCCATTCGATTAATACATATTTAAAACAGAATATAATGTAGCTTTTAAACGACTAATGAGAACTGAAACCATATGTCTCTGCTAAAAAATTCAATTAATTAGTGGCATGGAGCTATAAAGTAGTTTAACAAACATGCTTTTTAATATTTGAAGACGGAAAATATATCATGTCATGTCTGCAAAGTGATACTAAGATTATTTTAATACGTCCTTAGAAATGCGTGAAAGTGACAGAAGTAAAGCAAATGAGGAAAATATTATCGAGTTAAAAAATGGGGAAAATCTGAAAGCAAAAGCAATAATTTTACCCACTATTAATTTAATTGAACATTGTAAAATCACCTCTTCCTTATGAAGAGATTGTGCTGAGAAATTTTGTACTGCCAACCAATGCAGTGAATTAAGAAGTATCAGAAGAGTGAAGATATATAAATAAAATATATTCTACCAAAACCTTAAAGTACTAGTTCTATAGATGTTCTTTAGTTATAAGTTCTTTTATTTATATTCTCATATCTAATATTTGATTTCACACCAAAAATCTAATAGTCTCCTCAAGCATATGTATACACATCTAACACTATGGTCTCCTTAGGTTCACCATTTTCTCAATCTAAACATCGACTCTCATGCTACTGGTTGACATATCTGACCGAACATGAAAATAATGAAGAGTCATAAGTGAAATATCAATGAAAAATTATAATACTTCTACGTGCCTTTTCAACTTATAAAATTTCATGGGCTTGTAAGTACTCTTTATAATCATTATTCTGTAATGTTCAATGCTCCAGAAGGTTCAGGCAAAATTTTGGTTGAACCCTTTAACAACAATAAGTGGAGTTAAGGTATTCAAGTGTGAATTCATTAAGAACAATAATTTTTTGAGTGAATAAAAGAGATAACTTCCCACCTAACACAAGTAAATATTTATTTTTATATTACCTAACACAAGTAAAACAATAATTTTTGTTTATACATTTTCTTAAAATAGATCGTGTTTTAGAAACATACAAATATACTAGTTGTGTGTTTGATTCTTATACTAATATTTTAATAAAAATAAGTCATATTATTAAAAATAATAATTTTAAATAAAACTAACTGATATGGCTGGTACAGTTCAATTGAAAACTTAATGATATGACCAGTTTCGATTGATTTTTGAATAGGATGATTATGTAACTAACTAAAAGAATAATTTAATTATTGTTTTAAAATGATAAATAAAATAATTTCATAGCATGTGGTAACATCCACCTTTGATCTGGATTAGACAAATACCTGAATATCAATGTCAGTCACTAGGCAGTGAAAGTTACACGTCAACACTGTTATTAAAACATGTACCAAATTTACACTATCCCTATAAATATTTAAAAAATTATACTATAATAATAAATAAGTGGTCAAACTATACCACTTTTGTAAATTTCCCTCTTTGTTTCAATTAAAATAAAAAAGTATTATTATCGTTTTAAATAATAAGTATAATTACTTATATATTATTTATTAAATCAAAACAATTATTTAACATATTTTTTTAAAATATCAACCGTGTGTAAACCGACAGTGATAGTATATAAAATACATATATTATATATCTTTTGTTGATAAAAATAATTTGATATATCGTATATAATAAGCAGTGATTATGCTTTATACCTAATGTATAAATATCTGTTGAATAATTATTTGTGAGTATTTGTGTGGCATAGAGGGAAGTAGTTTTGTAAAGAGGAGATCGGAGAGAGAGAGTGTTGGAGTTGTGGTTTGAGCAATGGAAGGGATAATGCAAGTGCCATATCACACTACAACGAAGCTGATGCTGGCTTCATTGGAACGCAACTTACTTCCTGATCCTATCATTAGGAGACTCACTCGTTTGCTTTTGGCCTCTCGTCTTCGTTCTTGTTCTAAGCCTTCTTCCCAACTTCAACTCGATGACCTTATCCATTTTGTACACTGTATTCTTCTTTTCTCTTTCTTCATTTCTTTTCTGCTTCCTTCTCTTTATTTCCTATAATATCCTTCATTTTTTACCTAATAATTATAAACACCATGTGACGAATAATTATAACTAATATATGGTGATAATGCAATAATCATTTTTTAGACATGTATTACCACTATCAATTATATCATGGAGGCTCAATTGAGGTTTTTGGAGTCTGCGAAACTGACTCCTAACTAATTCGGCCTTATTTTTTGGTAATAGTTCATAACTCAATGGTTTTGGGAATATCTGAAACATTGACAACGATCTCAGTTTAAAACCTTGGTCTTTGCTACTCCGCCGCATTTGTAATGATTGCGGCGAGCTACATTGGTAACCATAATTTCAAACCTGTGGGGCAAATTTGGTTCCAGGCCAACAAAAATCTCATTTGAGTCTTGTCAGAAAGATATGAAATAATGGAGGAAATCTGAGTAATGATAAGGAATAGTTACTCTCCTCCCTCTAACAATCCCTATTTAACATAGAGGCTTGAAAACCTTCGGAATTTGTAAGTGAATCTGAATTAGCATCACTCTATATTGTTTCAAGATGAATGAGTGTTTGATACTCTTTCAGCTTTACAAGAGATGCCTATTGCAATCGACACGGACAAGGCAAAATCTCAGCATTATGAGTTACCAACCTCATTCTTCAAGCTGGTTCTCGGAGAGAATCTCAAATACAGGTACTTTGATGCTCTTCTCATTCTTTTGAGTCGTCACTAAAATTTGTTGTTGACATTGAAATTTATTTCACCCTATTGATTTTGTATGTTTTTAAGTTGATTGAAGACTCATCCCCTATAATTCTGTAAATTGTTGGAGTTCTGTAACTCGTGATTGGTGAAACAGAACACTGAAGTGGTGGATATACGTTCATCACTATAAACCATAGACTCCACAAGAACCAGAAGATGGCTATCTGGTGTAATAGTGAACGCATAGTTTCACACATGGCTTTACCGCAATTTTGAAAGAAAAAAGTAGATTCCTCTTTGTGTTGTATTCGTAAGAGCCGCTGATGAAGATAGTATGCTACTAGATAGTAATTCCGTTTCTTTGAGGAAACATAAAAGAAGTAAAAATAGTCTTTACAACAAGCTCCACCTAAAAGGGTTTATGGTTTGAATAGCGGGCACGGCAGTGCTATAGCTCACTTGATTAGCTAAAGATGCATTTTAGAGTAATGATTCAAGGTTTGCATATGCAGTGGGGAATGCTTTCTATGAACACATCATTGTCACAGAATGAATCTATATGAGATGCCTTGTATGCAATGTAAATTAGTTATTGACATGTATGTGTGCAGTGTGCATGAATAAAATGATAAAATATGCAATCACCTTATGGTTAATATAGCACTCCTATATGTATGACTTGTACAGTTCTTGTTATTTCTCTTCTACCACAAAGACTCTGGAAGAGGCTGAAGAAGCAATGCTGGAACTGTACTGCGAGAGATCAAAGCTGAAAGATGGTCATACAGTTCTTGATGTTGGATGCGGCTGGGGATCACTGCCTTTATACATTGCCAAGAAGTACAGTAACTCCAAGGTCACAGGAATCTGCAATTCCACAACTCAAAAAGCTTATATTGAGGAGAGGATTCGGTATGATTCTAAATATACTAATATTTGCTTTGGACATTGTGCATGTAATATATTTTGCAAAACGTTTAAACACGACTCATACATGGCACCAAAATTTAGCTTGGAAATTAAATAATGCATTGCATGTTGATCAAATTGACTTTCTTTGACTGCTCTCTTTTCAGGGATCTTCAGCTACAAAATTTGGATATCATTGTTGCAGATATTCGCACATTTGAAATGGAAAGCTCTTATGACAGAATAATTTCCATAGAAATGTTTGAGGTTGGAGTTTGTGAATAAATAATATATATCAAAGTCATGTTTTCCAAAACTTTACAGTCAGTTTTGATCTTGACGCAGCATATGAAAAACTACGGAGAACTTCTCAAGAAGATATCCAAATGGATGAAAGAGGACAGCCTTTTATTTGTTCAACATTTCTGCCATAAAGTATTTGCTTACCACTTTGAGGTGAACTTCATATAACGTTGTTAAGCGAATTACCCACCTTGGTTTCTTGGTTTGGTTTATGACATAATCAATACCTTAATTAGACCAGCAAGGTTTTTCATAGAAACCTTTCATTTACTTACTGGCTACTTTATGCAGGACAAAGATGATGATGACTGGATTACGAGATACTTCTTTACTGGAGGAACTATGCCTTCAGCAAATCTGCTTCTTTACTTCCAAGTAAGCTACTTGCTAAGCAAATTGTGCTAGTTTTGTTATTACTTGGTCATGATGGTGTTGCATAATCCCCTCAAAAAATAAAAATCAGTAGCATCCATACTTATCTCACTCGTGGTCGACTTCATTGATGATGTATGCAGGGTGATGTTACTGTGGTCAACCATTGGCTACTAAATGGGAAACATTATGCTCAGACCAGGTTAGAATCGACAAAAATCGTTCAATCATTTTTCCGCAATCTTGTAATGTTAAATTGTTTGTAAAGCAAGTTTGAAGTGTATTACTAAAGCAGAAAACAAATATATGTTGCAGTGAAGAGTGGCTGAAAAGAATGGACAAGAACATTACTTCCATCAAGCCAATTATGGAATCAACGTATGGCAAGGATTCAGCTACCAAGTGGACTGTCTATTGGAGAACATTCTTCATAGCAGTAGCAGAACTCTTTGGATACAATGATGGGGAAGAATGGATGGTTGCACACTTTCTTTTCAAAAAGAAATAAAATAAGCCATAACTGAATGAAGAATGTGTGCTTGCTACAATCATGATTAGCTTATTTTATTTGGTTGTCTGTTTGCAACTTTATATGTTTTAGCACCTATTGCCTAGCATGAACCTTATTTTACTTTTGGCGTGCAGAATTGGAATTGTAGTTAGGAATTGTTATTCTGATTTCACTTGGAATTGTGAATCTATGATTGGACTTTGGATCATATAAAAAATTAGAAAAAAAAATTAGAATTATAAGCTCAATTTCAATTACGTTTGGTATGCTTGCTTGTGTGTGTTATTGCATGTATTACTGAGGAATATTGATGCAAAAATAAAAGTGAGGAATTTGATGAATGAGCAAGTCAAGTCAAATGCTCCTATGCCATTGTTGACTTTCCTCCCAAAGTGAAACCTTCAAATGGCAAATATGTATCACCATTCATTATAAATGCCTAAAGGTCCTTACTAGTTAAAACTTGCAAGAGCAAGGTACTTTTAGAATTCCATAATATAACAAATGTTCATTATACAAAAATTCAACAACGAGGGGAACTAAGACCAAGTATGATGTCAAAAACTCACTGAAGAAAATGATATTATTTTGTGTCACATTCCTAAAAAAACCCACGCTCATAATTTTTTTTATCTCATTTCCTGTCACAATAGACCATATAGGTTGAAACCATCAAAAATTTCTATAGGAAATACAAGCTTGATCTGTTCAAACAAATACCTAATAGAAATGCAAAGGAACATAATACTATAACACTGGTCGTCACGTGATTAAGCTTCTCTCCTTTGTAGCCAGTTATCTGCACCACAATAACAAACTCATAATTAGGCCAAGTGTCCTACAGCAACCACATTTTATATCACAACACCCTGGGCATGAGTACCACATAGAGGTGCCATAGTGTTACTCGAAATAAATACATAAATAAACAAAATAGAAGCAATAATACCAGAGAGGTTCTACAAACTGAAAACTACACACATCTATCAAAGATGGTGGCTCCTTTTGAGTTTAACAAGAAAAGAAAACCACAGCTACTTAAACTCAGATAGAAAGAGCAATGTGCATAAGCAAATTTTTAAAAAAGAAAAGGGCAATTATATGTTTCTATTGGATCTTCAGTAAGCAGAAAGTATAGACCTTCTGCTTGAAACTTCGAATGTTTAATGGCGTAAGATATTAAATGAAGATGTGGGGAGAGGACACAGAATTTGTAAATGAAAATTTGACCCCCACATCTTCACTAGCCCCATCTGCAGCACCATCCTCTCCTTTCACTAAGTCCTCAAAATTAAAAAAACTCTCAATTCCCAAACAAGACACTCTTTGTCGAACTCCAATTCATCGTCGCAACTCGCAATCAAATAAAATTTGTTAAAAAGTCACAATCTGAACATTCCTGCAGCTGCTAATCCTGCCACCTTACATCCTACTGAAGAATGCAATTTCCATTGATGGCTTAGCCTAGGTTTCCATCATTTAAACAATCTAAGTTATAAAGCCCGTAAACATTTTCAATGCTCAACAATACAATAAACACCAATTCAATGACAAATTACTCAAATTGATCACCCATTATAGATAATTGAAATCACACAATGATAAATATCAAACAGATCCTCCTTGTTTACAAGATGAAGAACAAATAACTCAACAGAACAGAAACAATAAGGCGCTTATTGAGTCTAGGAATCACTCACCCCACTTCAGCAGCATCTGCAGTATCTTTCCTATGATCATTTTGAACATTGCCTTCAGCTTCCAGAAAACGACTCAAATGGTTATCTTCCAAATTTTCCTGTCAAATAATATAAATATAAGTTTAGGTACCAAAAGAGTAATTTTGATGAAACATCCTATTTCCACAGATAAAGTAGGGTCCTACAGAAAGACAAGCTTTGTACTTTTGCCACTCTGAAACACATTCCTCTTTGTCCCAATGACCCTTCATGAATTTCTCGGCGTACCACCTTGGAAAATTGAATTAGGGTTTAAGATGGGTAAAATTGATAGAGAGGAAAAAAAAAAACAATTTTTGATAGAGAGAAAAAAAAACAATTTTTGATAGAGAGAAAAAAAACAATTTTTGATAGAGAGAAAAAAAAAACAATTTTTGATAGAGAATGATGTGAATGAATGAAACCTGTTGAAGCAAGTATGGTATGCATCTCGAAGAGGGGCACATGGAGAGGTTGAAGAAGAAGAAGAAGAAGAAGAGCTTTTCTTGTTTCTCATGGAAATGGAGTCAACGATGTTTGTGTGTTTTTTGGTACAAACAATGTTGTTTGTGTTAATAGACAACTTTAAAGTTTAAACTTCCACAACAGTCTGCCACCGTAGACATCTATCTGTCACATTTATCATCTACTCATTCATTCAAATATTATTAATGTCACTCACATGAATCGAACTTTACTTCAGCCATATTAGTAAAGGGTTTAAGGAATTTGATATTACCAAAATAATCCCCCAATAGGTTACAGTAATCAGAATTGCAAGTCCTGGGTATTTTTGTATGTCAATAAGAAAATTATAAATTTTTTTAAGATTTTTAAAATAATAATACTTATATTTTTATTTAGTTTTTGTGTGTGACTTAGGTTGACAAGTATGAAAAAATGGTTCAATCAGTTGAAACAAAAATGACTACCTTGTGATAAAATTGCTGCACTGCAAGCAAGTTGAATTTGGCTTACATGAAAAGGTGAAACTCCACCAAAATTTGGTAAAGGAATAAAAATCTAAATTTCATTTCTAGAGATCATTTTAGATAGAACTTAGAAGTAAGGTGCAGCAGTAATTTGACATTTTTTGTTGCTTATGCAACCTTAAACCCTTGGTACACCTTTCAAAACAATAAATCTTTTGATATACATGGAAAAGAGATAAAGGATATTATTTTTCTTGTCTATCATTGTCCCACCATAGTTAATGCACTACAAGCAGTGAAATTGGGACATAGACCATAGATATCAATTCACCACAGACATAACTTTCTGGAGTAAGCTCAGAAGTGCCACAGTGCCAATTAACTATTGGTTTTTCTTTTAATGAACAACAAGGCTAATATGAAGTAAATATCTCACAGAACCTTTGCACTCTGTGGCACAATATAATGAATACAGTTTGTGATGACAAACGTCAAAGCCATAAAACTAGTCTCCTATTCCTACAATAAGCAGCTAAGATTTACATAGCCCCAATGCAACAAAGTGTTGAACAATACAAGGAGCCTGATCAGTTGATTTCTAGGGAAAGATGAATGGATGTATTATATAGACTATTATAGTACATAGTGCAATTCTCATTCTCAAGCCAAAGAGGTGGCTAAATAAAAAAAATTAATGGGCACAAAACTAAGTTAAGCTTTTCTATCATACAATCATCTTCAAAGAACCCGGGCAGGTGCAGTTGAAGAAACTGTCATGTTTTGCTCTTAAATTTTCTTTGAGCTTTCAAATCCACCACAATCACAGTGATGTTATCTTTGCTTCCTTTCTGAAGAGCACAGTTTGATAGGTACTCTGCAGCTGCTTGTGCAGCAGGATCAATTTCCTCTCCCCTTACTGATGGCAGTGTCGAGCCATTTTTCTTGTGCCAGAGAAGTATTCGTCTACGGGCTATGTGGCATGCCTCTTCATTTGTCATTACATCCCACAGACCATCACTGGCCAGAATCAGACATTCGTCGTCTTTGGCACGAGGAAGAAAAGTAACTTCCGGTTCTGGAATAATCCATGGCTTCAGATATCGATCACCTGAAAGTCGCAGCAACAGTAAACAGAAAATGTTTCAGCTGAAGTAACTGCTTAATTATCAGATGAGTCACAGTCTAAACTTGCAATGACAAGCAAGGCTGACACTACAGAAAAAAATCATAATACAAATGTCCACAAGTATTACATAGGTGCCTGAACTACAGAAAGTAAGAATGACAAAAACAGAAATCCTTGTAATCACCGAAGACTTCCATGAAACTCAAACTAATAGACAATAGAAACACCTACATAAAGTAAAACTTATGATTAAGAAGTACATGCCTATGGACCTTGACATTGCAAGTACACCAAGTACACGATGACCATTCCATTGTATCACCTTGCCTCCGGCTGCCTCGATTCTTGCACGTTCATCATCTCGATTTGGCTACCATGTAATGAACCAGACATGATAAAAAAAATCCAATTAGTTAAAACATTAAAAGTTCAAAGGAAATTTATAATTATGATTGGGGTTAACCTACTTTATGATCGACAGATAATGCCATGGGTTCTTTGCCACGGCAGAGAACCGCTCTTGAATCACCACAGTTTGAAACTATGATATGAGATGAACAGATAATAGCAACAACGGCAGTGGATCCAACAGTTTCTGGGGCAACAGATTCACAATTAGCCTTTCCCCCAACTTCAGCATCAACCTTTAAAAAACAATTGGTGAAAACTTTTTTCCACCGATCTTGACAATCATCCTTGGTTTTTCCAACTATTAGACCTTCCTTGACAAATTCTATTTCCTCAGCAAATGCCAAATGTAAACGATCACGGCAATAATTTGCCACCTGAATGAAGAAAGCAAGCCTTGTGAAGAGTTCCCCACAGAGAACAGTAAAATCATGGGACAAAATAATCATGTTGAAACTTGAAGGCAAAATAAAACTTTACCTGAGAGCCACCATGGCCATCATAGACTCCAAAGAAATGAGTTGTCTGCTGACTAAAGAATGCGTTTATTCCATCAATTACCCTATCACCAATTAGCATTTGAATAGGAATTTTCAAAAACCGAGGTACAGCTGCAATTGCATCTTCCATCTCAGGTCTTTTTCCACACACGGATGTAAACCCCCAAAGTGGAATACAATCCAATTCAAAAACACTCCGACAAACTGTTCCACTCACCCCTTTTTCCAGAGGTAGCTGATGATGAAGAACCACTATAGTAGGCTTTGGGCGGGATCTAATTCCTGTCTCTTCCTCAAGGCTCACTGCTAGAGCTAGGGGTTCACTCATAATATCCGCCTCGACATTTGACTCAGCCAAATCAGCAGCTCTAGCAACAACACTGACAGCACAATTGCTCTTATCTATGTCAATGGAACTTGTTGTCCCTAAATCTGCTATACCTTCATAAGTGACCATCAACTCATCTCCACATACACTACCATTATCACTGACTACTGAAAGAAAACAAGAGCTATCAATAATTGGATCACCTTCCAACAATAATGAATCATCCTCGGTTTCTGGTGTTAAAACTTCATTGCCAACAACCAAAGAGCTTTTATTTTGGGATATTGTATCCAAGAAAGGAACTTCTCTATTTCCTCCCTGTTTCGGTGGCATGAGTGCGACTGCGACAATACAAAAGCCATCATCCATATTGCAACCATTATGATCTTCTTCAGAACCTATAACCGCCTCCGTGGAAAACTTAGTTATAGAATTAGATAAAAACCCAGCATTTGTCATCATCTTAAGTCTTGATACATCCATGTGTGCAGCTATTCTCGACTTATCACACACTAAATTATCTACTCTTAAAGGCACTGCAACTGCGGTAGGCATGTCCTCCATCCAATTCCTTATCTAGGTAAGTTACCCTCAGGCTCTTCGGATATCACACAACCTGTCATACTACAACTAATTTACCATCTCTTCCTTTTTTATTGCAAACGATCTCAGAATGTGAAATGTGGACTTCGAAAGGTCATTTTCCACGTCGGCAAAACTGAAGGAGGAGGCAAATTCAAGTGCAGCAAATCATAAACTAGTTAAAATATGGTGAAAGTGGAATAATAATAATCGGATCAGGTCAACAACAACGGATCCAAACTTCCATTTATGAAAATTCTAACAAAAAATAGCCAGGCTACATCCCTTTCAAACATTATCATACTCTTTTCTAGATTCTTCTCTATCTACCTCCATCAACTCTAGTGAGAGAGAAACAACTTCAAAGAAACAAACTTTATCTGCAAAAAAATGGATTCCGCAATAAAAAAGATTAAACCTCACAGATGAAAAGGGGAAAAAATCCCAGTACTCATTATCTATTAACAGAAGAACTAAAGAAAAAATATGGGAAAGGAAAAGTCTCAAGGATCACAAGTGTGCCCTCAAAAGATGGGAAAAGAATGAGAAATTTTTGTTTCTGCTTTCAATGTAAAAGTGTAATCTGCATACTTAATAATTAACACTACGTTTTGCTTGGATCTAAGGCAAATTCATCTCAGGTTCTTATAATCTAGTAATAATTAAAATAGATTGACAAAATGAATGAATGAAACAAAGATAAAGGAAGGGAAAATAGATTCAGTACCTAATTGGAGAAGGGTCTTGTTCCTTCCTAAACTTTTGTCTTCTCATTTTGACACCTGAAACCCATTGATTGGAGAAGGAACAAATCATCAACAAATTTCATAAATAAATAATAAAAATAACAACTTTCTATGTTATGTGTTATTCTCTTCCTAAGATATATTATACACACATGCATACCTAGTTTGTAGACACTTGGAAGGTAGAGAAATGGAGTGGAGAAGAAAGAGAGAGAGAAAATGAACAAAAATAAAAAATGGTTTGAAAAGAGAAAGAGAAATATTGAGGACACATGTCAAGTATTGAAGGGTATATTAAAGTATCGCCTACACCTATTTCCATCCATACACCTGTACTCACGTTTCATCCGCCAATTTCATCTTCAATTATTTTTATTCTTATTTGAAGGAAAATAATATATTCTCTTACTAAATTATCCTTTTAATTCCCTTATTCATAATCAAGTGACATATGCTAAAGGTGATATTTTATTTATTGATAATTGATTTCCATGTGGCATATGTTACATTTTTAAGGGTATAAGAGTTAGTAAGAAGATTTAATATTATTCAAATCATACTTTATAATTATGCTGCTAAGCTAATAATACTGCTATTATTATTGTGTTTCCCATCCGTGGGTTTTGCAGTGGTGGCTGATAAGACTTGACACATGAATACGTTGTCTCAAGTCAATTGGAACTGAAAATTTAATCGGATCTAGTCACTCTAATTGATATAGTATGTTTCACTTTCACCCAATAAAACTGATAAGTCTAGTCAAGAAGAAGTAGCTGAAGCTATACCAAGTCCAAATATAAAAGTTTCATAATTCCTTAAAATTTATGTTAACTATACGTAGTTAAGATTTATTATAATATCGTGGAAAAGGTCATTTTTATTGAAGGGATTCAAAAATTCATTTAGTATAATATTCCAAAAACATTTTATATGAAAGAATTGGTTATAATAGATGACCATGTTGAATTGAAGATATATAGTGTAGTTAATTTCACTTGCTGCAATCTATTTTACATTCTCAATTCCAAAAAATTTAAAATAAAACTTCTGAACTTTTTAATTCACAATTGTATATCCAGAGGTAATATCTTTCCGACACATGATATTAGAATTCATGTCTTTATTTTCATACTATTATTATTAGAATTAGAATAGGGATGTGACACTTCCTTCATCCATGAAAGGAGGAAGACCTATATGCATATATGGCCAATTAAATCTTAAAAGTACTTTTGTGTCTATGTTCTAAAAGAAGTCAAACATGAGGAGAGTGAGCATTGATGGAGAAGCTTGTTTTGGATAAGGTACAATACACATTTTTTTGTTTCTTTGGTGTATATATGTCAACCATGCATACATTTCTTTTGATTCTTTTATCCTTCCTTAACCAACAAACAACCTACAATAGGGAAGAAATTACAAAGGGTACACCACAAAATAGGTGGCTTTCCTATTCAACCTCAATCCTTAGGGGAATTTGACAAAAAATGATTGAATTAAGATAAGCATTCCCCTAATTTAATAATTTTATCTCAACTTCATATTCTATTATGTTGACCGAAGATTATTTTGGTTCAAAATAAAAAAAATCAAGTTAAATGCATTAATTATGATTGACCAAAAAAATATTTAATAATTAAATTTTTAACTTAAATACATTTTTTAACCAATCATAATTCATGATACACAGTGTGACACACATTGTGGAATAATAAATATGTAACCTCATTTGTACTAATTTTACTACATTGAATTTCTTAAGTCTCACTTTTGGAGAATTTAGTCATTCGGTCCATTTCTAACCTCAAAGAGATGACATGGCTAACAACGTCACACATGTCAGTATATATTAGGGTTATTTGATTTTGTGAAAAAATGAAAGAATTTAATTTTAAATAATTGACTTAAATACATTGTTGGTCCTCCCAGTTTTATGATTTGAAGAATTTAATCTCTATTTCTAATTTTACCATATTAAACCACTTAAATATTAACTTCTAAATATGTGGCAGGTTGGAATTTTAAATTAAAAATAATTTATATTTTGATTCTAAGTGTATTATCTATTACTTATTTTTAATTATTATTAACTTTTCAGGAGAGAAAAAAGTAATTCAAGTGAATGATGAATAATATAATGATCGTGTATATAAATTTTTACATTAACAATACATAAGTACTATACTCTTAAACTATATTATAGTATCAAATATCATATGAATGAGAGAAACTAAGATTAGAGGTTCAAATCAAGTTTCTTTTTATAACCTGTATCATTGTATTTTTCATAGAATATAAAACATGAAATTATTAATGGGTAAGAGAGCACAAGGCAGACACATAAGACAAACAAAAATGGAGCTTTATTTGGTGCGGGTCAAGGGTGGTTTAAGATGGCATGCATGCCCAAAATGCTAAATTAAAGTTAAACAAAAAGGTAACAGAGGAAGGATGTGACATTGAAGGGTTGGTTTGGTTTGGTTTCATTTTGTTTTGTTGCCTCATCATTTCTCTCCTTCTCATCCTTACCGTTGTGGTCTCTTTGTGGTGACCCTGCGTACTTGGACAAAATATATTTCATTCAATCATGTCTATCGTCCAGCATGGGTCATCCTTAAACGTCACAATGGTGGCTGTTGATAAAGACAAGAATAGTGCTTATGCATTTCGTTGGGCAATTAATCATCTTGATAACCCTGTCATCATTGCTGTCCATGTCAAGCACAAAAACCTTCATCATAGTAGGTACCCTCTTATCTTTCATTATCAATTACTATATTATATGTAACTTACCACTTTCTTCTTATCTTTCATTACCAATTACCATGTTTTCAAGTTTTAGTAGACCAAAAAATACATCATTGTATAACTTTTACATTATATTTTTGTCATTTTGTTTTCTATAATTTCTTATGCATACATGCAGACGGCGGCACGAATGTTCACCCACCTGATGAAGAGGATATGGACAATATTTTCAGTGCCTTGCGTGGAATGTGTAACCGTAAAGCCGTGAGTGATTCACATTTCCTTTGTAATTTTATATTATTTATGTTTATATATATATATGTGTGTGTGTTTTCACATATATGTTTATGTGTATATATCATATAATTGAATCATACGTTGAATTTAGGTGGAGGTTAAAGAAGCGGTCATCGATGATATTGATATTGTGAGAGGACTTCAGGAATATGCACATAGGAATTTAGTACATAGTATTGTTGTTGGTGCATCCAGAAACTCTTTGTCAAGGTCTCTTTCTATATATCCATGTGCTGTATTCCCTATAAGTGTATGCGCATGTATTATGATTTATTATTATGTATAAGTTATAATGAACTAATGTTGTGGCAGTCTCAAAAAATTGAAAGGCTATGATGTACCAACAGCCATGCTCAAAACAGCCCCAGATTATAGTTCTGTATATGTGATTTCCAAGTGGAAGATTGTGCAAGCTCGATCAGCAATTCGCCCAATGGCAAATGTTCCTATCCCACCAAAAAACCCACTTATGCATCCAATCCCATATAATGAATCAGAAAATGGAACAAGGTGACAAGAACTAAAGTTATTAACTAGCAAATTTTGAAATACCCATCCATGTATGTCTCTTGTTGAGTTTAGTGCAATTAAACTAGTCCAACTTGTTTTTTTTTTCTGTTCTACTTTGATTTGGCTTAAAACAGGATTCCACCATATCATCCTAATGGAATGTATTATGAAAAGAACAATTATAATGCATCTAGAAGACCAAGGAGTGCTGGAAGTAATCAATCAATGGACCATATTGATATAGCAGCTCGATCAAGACACATGTCAATGGATGAAAAAGACATTATTCCAGGGGTTATGTCAATGGATTTAAGTAAACAAAATTTAGATTTATCAGAATCCCATGGGAACTCACCAATATCCCAATCCTCAGTAAGTCCAAACAATCAAACCTGTTTGATAAGGTTTAGTGCATCTTGAATTGTCTTTATTGTATAAAATGAGACTTATTCTATAACCAAATGAAGATGTATGGTGAAATCAAATAATTAAGAATCTTACTATGGAGTTTTTAATTCATTCGTTACAGAAAGAAATGGAAGCTGAGATGAAGAGACTGAGGCTTGAACTGAAGCAAACTATGGACATGTATAGCTCAGCATGCAAACAAGCAATCTCAGCAAAAAATCAGGTGATGTTTTCATTGTTCAATAGGAATAAACGATGATAGCAAATACACCTTTATTAACTTATAAACTTTGGCGATCAACCTCTTTTAACTTTAATTAACTTATAAATCATGAAATGACTATATAACATGTGATTGGTTTGCATGCATGCAGGCTGAACAGATTCGCCAATGGAAACTGAAAGAGGAACGAATGGTTGAGGAATCAAGGTTATCTCAAGAGGCAGCTCTTGCAATGGCAGCACAGGAGAAGTTAAAAGCCATAGCTGCATGGGAAGAAGCTGAGGAAGCAAAGAAGAAGGCTGAAAGGGAAGCAAAGAAAAGAAGGGAAGCTGAGATGAAGGCTAAGAAAGAAGCAGAAGAGAAGGATCGAGTATTAACCGCATTGGCTCAAAATGATAATCGATATAGAAGATACACCATAGAAGAGATTGAAGTAGCTACTGATCAGTTTTCTTCATCAAAGAAAATAGGTGAAGGTGGATATGGACCTGTATATAAAGGCAAACTTGATCACACCCCAGTTGCAATCAAAATTCTAAGCCCTGATGCTTCTCAGGGCAGGAAGCAGTTTCAACAAGAGGTAATGATATATCAATAGGTGATTGGTTAATTTCTTTTCTCTCTAGTGCCAATTACTCATTGCACACTTTCCTGATTGGTTCATTGATGTTTCATTATAAATACCAATATGTGTCATAGCAAACATCAACACTATCATCAATCATGGACGAAACTAGATGTTGTTTCTTAGCTGATGTGTTTAAATTATTAGACCATGACATTCTCATAGCTCATTAATAAAAATATAACATATTCTTCCATGTTTTTTTTATATTATTACTTGGTTATGATGGTGGTAAAACCTCTAACTCTTCCATGCCTATATATGCATAGGTTGAGGTACTTAGCCGTATTAGACATCCTAATATGGTGCTTCTTCTTGGTGCTTGTCCTGAATATGGGTGCTTGGTGTATGAACACATGGACAATGGTAGCTTAGATGACAGATTGTTTCGAAGAAATAACAGCCCACCTCTTTCATGGAGGAAACGGTTTCAAATATCTGCTGAGATTGCAACTGCACTTCTTTTCCTTCACCAAACAAAACCTGAGCCCCTTGTCCACAGAGACCTTAAACCAGCAAACATTTTATTGGATAGGAATTATGTCAGTAAAATTGCTGATGTTGGTCTTGCACGATTAGTCCCTCCTTCTGTAGCTGATACAGTAACACAATATTACATGACTTCAGCTGCTGGAACCTTTTGCTATATTGATCCTGAGTATCAAAGTTCAGGAATGTTAACACCAAAATCAGATATATATTCATTTGGGATAATGCTACTGCAAGTAATCACAGCCAGACCTGCTATGGGACTTTCTCACCAAGTCAAGAGGGCAATTGAGAAGGACAACTTTGAAGAGATACTTGATCCTACGGTCACTGATTGGCCAGTTCAAGAAGCTCTTGAATTTGCCCAATTAGCATTACAGTGTGCTGAACTCAGAAAGAAGGACAGGCCAGATCTTGCAAAAGTTTTATTGCCAAAGCTTAGTAGTTTAAGAGAGTTTGCAAATGCTTCTCACAATAATCAAGTTTCTTGCAGTGTTGATCAAATGAATAGCTATCTTGCACGCCCTCTTTAAGTAGAAGCTAGGTATGCATACTGACTTACTCATCATGTAAAAAAATATACTTGATGCAATTCAAATTATACTAAAGCCAATCTCAGGCCATCAATGCATGGTTTTTAGTTGTAAATTATTTGTAATGTGTAAATGACATTTTTTCTCCTATAACAATTTTTAACTGATATGCCTTTGACTATATAGGAGGCAATCTCTAAGGATGGTGATGTGGAATTCACACCTGCCCCAAGAAAGGAACATTGCAGCAGTTAAAGATTCAAAAAGCGAAAAGGACTAAGACTATGAATTGTACTAGTTGGCAAGTGAAGCAGACATTTCGTGTAAATTATTCAATTTGTTGTCATAGTGACATACCTACCATTACACTTAACTGTAAGATAATTTGCTGCAACTTCAAATGAAAAAGAAGGCTCCCAATTCCTGCTACCAAAGCAAAGTACGTATAACCAGGTCAGCATAAAGTGTAATACTACGAGAGCATAATTAATACACATATGGATTATGTTTGGAGGTAGGTTTTAGAAAAAGAAAGATTGTTAAAGAAGCATTGTTTTGGATTCCCATTGCCATAAAATGAGAAGGTGTAAAATTGCCCAAACTCCAATGACATAATGACTTATGACTCCATGATTCCAAACCACTATATGATGTGATTAAGGCCTAATGTGAACCTGATTTTTTTAACGGGACAGTTCAGTTCAATATGTTTCCTTATATAAATATAAGTAGGCCTAGCTACCCCACTGTTTTAATCCATTCAATATAGATCCATAGGACATAGCATGCTAGCAGATTCTACAACCTTAAAGTGATGAAACTTATATTATATCTAACAAACCTAGATTTTGAAAACTAACATAGCTTAGAACCCTGGGAAGGAGACAAGACGATCAGTATTTTTTTATGAGAATAGGAGTATAAGCACACTCGAACCCATAAAAAAATGTATTATAACTTCTAATTCTTACATCACCTTATTGCTCCTTATTACTCTTTTGGTTAGTGGTGTATAGATTCTATGGATTGTAATACTAGTTTTGTGGCTGGTACTCCTGAACTTTTGTTTTGGTCTATTTTATGATATGGGTTGAGTTTCTGATAAAATAAAAATGTATATGGGTTGAGTACATGAACAGCATATTTAGTTTGTATACCTGCCTCTGAGATGAAAACATATGCTAATATAATGTATTAAGCTTAAGTTATTAAACAGATGGAACAATTGCTTGGGGTTTGGATTTTAAAGGGTCGCATATATTCAGAGAGAGAGGGAAACTCTTGCACGAATAAATTAGTTTTTTGGAGTCTCATAAAAAAAACTCATTCTTGATGGGACACAATTCTAAATTTCACTATTCAAGAATTTTATAGGAATAGGTTTTGGTTTATCAAAATATAGATTTCACTGGCTTTGATTTCTTAGCTAAATAATCAAAGCATCTTGGAAAACCTAATTAACTTGTAATGTTTAATTCCAATAGTTAGAAACATGGTTTATTTTGCTCCAATATATTTTGGTACATATGCACCACCTATCTGGGAAGATATTAAGATATTATAATTATCATTAGCAATCTGGTGGTTAAGAATAAAATTCACAGGAAAGGGATAAATTTATTCAACTTCAAAAAGATTTTTTATTATATTTTTATTTTTTATTAAGGGAGTCTCTCAGTTCATAGCAGAATACCAATCTATTTTGAGGTAGAGAGATCAATGACTATTGGAGTCAACATGTTATGAACTTAGAAAAACTTTATAAGAACATGTCCGAAAAGCAGAGAAGAAAATAAATTGAGACAAATTGTGTTTAAAATGTAAAGAACATTCTTTTAAAAACTAATACCAAGAAATCATATAATTTTAACAATTATAATAATCTCAAATTTTGGAGAACATAACTATCATCTGTGACTGTTTCATGGCGCGATTTTTATCTATATCATCTAGTTCTTTTTCCGTTTCAATCTCCTGCTTTTTTTTTAAGCCGAAGGTGCAACTACACCTCGAAATAGATTAGTTCTTTTTCCGTTTCGATCTCCTGCTTCTATATCATTTTATCATCATCTGGCAATGTGTAACACCATAGGTGGTGAGCTATATCTCTATGATGAACGTTGGGGTATGTTTTTACTAGCTTCAAGCACATGCTATGACGGATCTAAGACTTGACAGGGGTACAAGTTGCATTAAATAATGATACAAAATGAATTAAAATAAGACAAATGAAATTTTTATGTGCAATTTATATAGCTTGAGGTGTAAAAAATGTTAACAACATAAATATATCAAATAAGGATATTATAATGCTCTCCATAAATGAAAAGCTAAGGGCTCTATACATAACATAATTCATCAACGATTATATCTGTTAAATAAACATTGTTTATTTAAGAACAGACACATTTATTCATGATTTTTCCACAGATTTATATTCAATAGTTAATCAATGCAAGTATTTGACTTTTCTCATATTTGTTTTTGCAAACTACTAACAACAAAACAATTTAGAAACCACACATACCTACGATAGGTATGAGATGTAATGAAAATATTATAAGGTGACATATGGTCCCGAGCTATAAACTAGGGTTAGTCTTACGATACAAAGGGAAAGCAAGAAAAGAAATAAACAAAAAAGTATTGTAACAGAAAAGATTAAGAGGTTGAGAAAGAGATGAGGATTGGGGTGACAGATAGAGAGTAAGCACACATAGCTTCAAGCATTAAACATCATCATGCAAGAAAACACCATGTGTGCTCACTCTCTTCTGTCACCTCCCTTACCCCTAACAAATCATGAAACTTGACATGTAGATCAGTAGCTTCTATCCTTAAACCTGCAGTACTTGGATCAAAGGCTAAGCTTATCCTCATTTTTGAAAAGGGGTTGGGATTATTGGGGTTATGGGAAACAAGAAATAAGCTTGCCCTTGTTTCCTTCAACCCTTAAATTGTTCCATTTCTATATACTTAAGGAACTTTAGATGTTGTGTGATTAGGTGAAGGTGGGAGCAAGGGTTTATATAGGGTCGGAAAGAGAATTTACTTGCATCATCACATATGGAAGGAATAAATGTGGGTCTATCTTACATTGCCTCCAATCTCTAATATTTTATATAATTTACCGAAGGGAAAAAAGAGAAAGTAGAAAGAAGAAGTGTAGGAACTTTATCATTATGACATTTCCCCCCATATGAAACTAGCAAGTCCAACCACCAAACTCATTTAATTTATTCTTTGTTATTAGTAGAGCATCTTGCACTTCTGAATACATTAACCCTCAATACCCTATAATATATTAACCCTTCAATACCCTGAATATATCTATGCCCGAACTCTAATATGATGATTTTTCTTGTTGAGCTCATTACTGACGCAAAGAGATAAAAAAACCAAAAAACAAAAATTTAAATTGGAAAATGATGTCTTATATGTAGTTTGGTGCACTTAGTTTCTCAATTCGGTTGAGTTTTACAAAAGTTGGTAAAATAAGCCTCTTCATGATTAATGTGTTTTATGAAATTGATACATGGTAATTAGTACTGGTAATTAGGGTCGCATGGCTCATTGCATGTACCTATCCAATGTTCGCTTAAATTAGGACGGGTATGAGCATGTCTATTTTTAAATAAGGCATGAAATATCATTCTCTACCTGCTTTAAACATAGGCTGAACGGACTTATGGGCCGCCCAAAATAAAACTAATATATATATATA
>NC_032023.1:19920454-19992894 GCF_001865875.1 Lupinus angustifolius
ATATATATATATATATATATATATATATAAATGTAAAAATTTAAATACACTTCATACAAAATAAACAATATATAATTTTCATATAAATATACAAATATACTTATCATAATAAACAATTATACAAATAAAACAATACATATAAAATATAAATACATATATATAATATAAAATATGCATAGTACATAATTTACATACAAAATACAAAAAGAATAATACATATGCATATATATAATATACAAAATACAAATGCATATACATAATAAGAATGGTGCGATTTGCTGCTATTTAGTCCATTTGGAGTTTGAGGAATGATATTCTATTTAGAGGGGGCAAGCTAGTTGTACACACATTATGGATTTGATCCAAGTTAAATTTTGGTTATAGTTTTCTAAAAATAAGGAATCTTCTACTTACACTTTTGTCCAATGGTGTACTGATCCATTTTCTTGTATTAATCTATTATGTAAGATGTAATTGGGTTGACACCCCTTATATCTTTCTTAATATTTTTGTTTATCGAAAAAAATGATAGTATTTTTTTACATTTGATATATAATTGTGTATATAACAAATGAAACACATTTTCCAACATTTTGACAAAATAAATATACAATTGTATTTTAATGCTCAATACTTTATCTAATAGTGTTAATAGACGGCCCATTTTGCTCATTTAAAAAGTCTCGAAATCAATAGGGTTTGTTAGAGAGACATTTTAAGGTATATAAACACATTTTTCTTATCTGCTCGCTAAATAAGTGCAGACTGGAGGGAGGGCCCATGGGTATTCCCTAAGTTGTCAATGGTAATGGTAATACTAAAACATATCATTTATTTATTGCATCCTCATTTTCACCTAGTATTTTCCGTTCTCTCTTAATATTTTGAGAAGTAGATGATTTCTAGGATGGTATAACATTTTTTGTACTTGGTGAATTTAGCATGCCTCATGCCATAAGGCAATCGTTTTAATTAAGTATTAATAAGTTTAGCATGTTTCATGCTGTAAGGCAATCGATTGGAGATAAATAATTGGTCGGATACAGCGTGATTCAGTTTTGGATAACGTCTTTGTCAACTACCTTAATTTAAGAGTGATTTTCATGTGTGTTAAATGATAATAAATTTTAATTTAAAGTGATATCTTGTATAAAAAATGTCTTAAACATATTTTTCGAAATGTAATTTATATTAGGTTAATTTAAAACATTCATAACAATGTCTTAATTTTTTAAAGAGCAATGTTGCGCTTGATGCACGACTTCAGATTGCAATGATTTTTTTGCAATAATCACACACTTCATTCAAAAGATTATTTATTGATGATTAAGTGCTTGATTAACAAGTAGCAATTTCAACCTGGTTTATAAATATTTCAATCAACAGCGCAATATGTTTCACTTATTAAGCATGTTTTAATTTGAAAAATTATTCACTTTTAGAGATATATAACAGTCATTTTCTATTTATTTCCATTCTCATTTATCATATACTATATAAGCGAGAGAGAGAGAATGATAAAGAAATGGTTGTTACTCTGAATCAGTGTTATTAAACTCGGACCGGTTAATGACTCGGTTAGGGTACTGAGTCAATGAGCCACTGGTCCAACCAGTGGGTCAATGGTTGGACTGGTTAACTCGGTTTATATTAAAATTCTAAAAATTAATGATACTGTATAACAACATTTAAAAAGTGTATACTCAAAATTTAAAAACATTAGTGTACCTACTTAAACAATCAGATTAAACAATCAATAAATAAAATTTTAATACTATAAAATGACACAAGCAAGTTGAAAAAATTATCAAATAATATATAAACTATGCTTTAACTACAACAAAAATGTACAATAAATTTAAAATTTAATTAAACAACAAAGATTTCGTTATAACGTAAGATAACAAGTGACAAAGATAATTACATATAAATTAAAAATATTTGACTTTTTCACCTCATCAATGTGGTTATCTTTTTAATTTTGATTGACTCGGCCGGTCCAACTGGTCCGATCATCCAAATCATCAGTTTTACGCTTAAACTAACTGAGTTAAACCAATTTTGATACAAAACCGGTTAGATGAGAGACTCAGATCGGTTAGATGACCGGTTCATGGTTGAACCGGTCTGACCGGCCGGTTCGAGCCGAGTTTTATAACACTGCTCTGAATTATCATGTCAGAAAAACTAGTAATATAAGTATAACTAATTAAGTGTAGTATTGTTCTTGTGTCCACCTTCAAGGAATATCCATGGTGCCCTTACTTTGGCACATATATAGTAATATAATATGGTGCAGATCGAATTGAAGGCCAACACATAGAATACATAGTCTCAATCCTTTAATTAAATATGGAAAGAATTTCATTAAAGGGCTAATTGGCCAATGAGTACTCGACAAAGCCTCATAACCACAAAAGTACACGCGAAGATCTAACGCGCCGTCTAAAGCACAGTTTAAAGTATATATGCTTTATGCTTTATTATTTTAGTTCAAACATTATTGGTGCAAACTATAACCTTCACGTTTATGACCCCATTGAGTAGTGAAAACAGTTTGCATTGACAAAAAAGAATTATATATATTTGATGTTACTTTCATTGTTTCTGCTATACTATATCTCACTTATAACAACATGATTTAATTTGAGGAAGTTAAGCCAATTATTTTTTATGAATGAAATTCTTGTAGTGTGTTTTTTTGTTGTTGAGAAGATATAAATATATAGTGCTTAAAGGAGGATAAACTATTCATCATTAATTATCTTAAATTCCCCAAATCGTATAGTTGGGTTGTCTTGCAGTGATTTGCTGATCAAATGAGTGAAGGGATCCATTAGGATAGTGGGGCTGACTATTGGTGATGAGGTTAAACCCTAACCATTCAATCCTTTATACCACCACAACTATGAAGCACTGGTATCCATTCTAGTATCGTCTCCAATACGTCGATACAAATTTTCTTGAAAATGCAGGATACGATATGTTTGGAGTGTGCATATAAAGTGTGTACATAAAATTCACAAACATAATAAACATATAATTATTGATATGAATGTTTAAATAATAAACATATTTGGTAGACATCACTAAATACAAAATGAAATTCATATTATTATAAGATGATCAATCTTATTTGGTCGATGGTTAAATTATACATATGCATTTTCAATTAATTCTCTATATATGTGTTGTTTAATTTCTCTTGCTACAAGTCTATTTGGCAGATTACATATTATGTTTCTCTCTCCAACTTAATTGATTATTTTATGTATTTTTTCTCTTTTAAAATGATGTATGGTATTTTAAGTGTCTATGAGGTATGAAGAAAACATTTTAAGAGTATGAGAGAATATCTAAAAAATATCAAATTTAAAAGTTATTTATTTTTCAAAAATATAATTCCAATTCGATTTAAATATGTATTGATGAAGTGTGTGAGAGATCAGTATGGAATGCATGTCACACACAAATAAGTAAAGATTATTGAAGTATAGGTGCTTCATACAATACACTGCACTCCACTGTGTTGGTAACTGTCCAACAAAACTACTGAGTCAAAGACAGTCCATACCCTCCTTCTTGCCTTATCACTCTTTTTAATCTTTTTTTAATATAAATGTGATGAAGATAGGTGCATGCATGCATGTGACCTGAATTTGGAGCCATGTGCTTGAACACTCTTATTCATATTCACATTATTGTTAGTATTCTTAATTTACTGTTTCAACTGTGCACGCCTAACCTTGGTTAAGTGTAGCGGTATAGCATTAGCAGTATATCCCCACCTCTGCACTACTACACCACTTACCTAGAGAGAGTGTTTCGGAAGCTGCATACTTACATGCATTTGGGTCTTTCTTTAACTATTTTATGTTGTCTTTTATTTTAGTCTTTATAGAAAGAAATCAACTTTATTCCTTTTCTTGAATTGATTAATGATCATAACACAATGGTTGTAATTATATTGTAACGTTGTATTGGAAAGGGATACACAGTTTCTCTCTGTGGTCCGTCCAACCCGTTAGTTATGCATATGTCTAAGGTTCAGCAACACATACATGTTTAGAATCATTGTTCAGGATCTTACAATAATATATCCTCTTAAAATATGATGCGCTCGCTGCTAAACTACTGAATCATTGGTTAATTAAAAGGTTCTGTTAAAGTTTTGAAACCATTATTGCAAGTTGCAAGTAGATGTTTTTTTATAACTTCAATTTTTATTGGTTGCAGTAGATGTTTTTTTAGAACTTGATTAGATATTCATTCAAAACATATTGGTATCATTATGTATCTAGATCCAAGCCTTAAGTTTTATGTCTTCCTTTTAATGCAGTAGGCTTTTCTTTCCTACAGTTTTTTTTCATATTTGTATCTTTATCCTATGGGCTGAGTATAACAAAACAATTAAAAAAAAATGGGTAATAACAATTAAAACTTTCTATTCTGCTAGCTCACATGTAACAACCAAAGCCCTATGAAGCAATGAGAGACTACATTTAGCATAAGCGACTCACAAGGTCACAAGTGGGAAACAGACAAACCAGTTAGGGAGTGCATTATTTGTACTATAATAGTTTAACTAACTCCCCTATGTCTGGACTAGATATTTGTACTATAAATTAAATGCAGCATAATGAAAAATTATATAATTTCTTACAAATCTTCCTACACTATAAACATGTATTACAAAGTGATATTTTATTTTATTAATGGTTTGTTTAATAATGACATATATCATTTTCTTATTGTGTAGGGAGATTTATCATTACTCATTCTCATGACTTCTTGGGCTTAACCCCTAGTCACTAGTTTCAGCCTTTTACTTATCCAAAGTCTCTTTTTAATCAATGGGTAGCCCGTGAACGTAATAGCAAAGACAGCAAAAGACTCTGAAATGCTATCATGCAATAAAGAACTTAATTCCAGGCCTTCTCTTTCAATTATATGTAAACATTCTTTGCTGATTGCTTTCCTAGTAAACATTCTTTGCTGATTGAGAGCCATGAAATATACTTATAATATAATCCTAAGTCTTTCTTTTGCTTCCCCTCCAAAATTCAAGTCCAAGCTATTAAGGATTGCACATTCATAAATTTATTAATCTCCCTATTCAAAGCAGATTTGAACCATTTATCCTTTTTTTTTTTTTGGGAACAAAAGCCATATATGAATATATCCATAATTAATGGACTATATTGACCATCATTTTTGTTGCACTAAATCCCCACCTAAGAACTCCAATGAACATCAAATTGGTCAAATGACATTAACTAGGATTGTATTTTTCCTGAAAGGACAGAAATAAAACAGACAAACCAGTTAGCTAGTTCTAATGTTGATGTCACCGAATGCAGTTAAGGGTAAGTGTGCCATAGAGTTACAATAATATTCATTATCCCATTAGAAAGTGTGCATCTGTCTCAGTTGTTCCATTGAAAAAATTATCGATCTAGATTTCAAAATTCCCCACATAAACATAGAGAACTGAAGATTTTGTACATACATATAATAGAAGAGAGATTTATAAGGATTCTGGAACCCAACCATTACAAAGCTCGTCTATTTCCTAAACAAAATGCCTGTGAAAAAATCCAGTGATAAACAGAAATAGTAACATTGCTGAATTGCCAAAGCATGCAATATGCTTAATAAAGTGTTAATTTTAAGAAATCAACAACATCATAGAGAAACATGTAGGCAACTCCCCCCAAATCGTCACTATCTGATTCACTGACAAGATGATAATAACAGGAACAGACAAAAATCAACAAATTTCGAACCCATGCTAGCCGGAACCATCATTAATAAAACCTTCCTTGCGACCTTCAAAGCCAGGCCGCAAAAGCTTTTTCTCCCTCTTTGCAATTTTACGCATTTTCTTATCTTGACTCCTATCAGCTATATTTTTTGACCTTTTTTGCTGCTTCTCTGCCTTCAATTGATCCCGTGTTTGAATTCTGTCCTTCCATTTCTCAGCATTTTTTTGTTGCCTCTTCTTCCCCTTCTGTATGCTTTTTTGTATCAATTTGGGATCATCATGGACCTTAATCCCTGAAGCTCTACTCATTGCTGCTTTCCATGATTCCTTTTTAGCAAAAGCTTCACCCTTCTCAGGATCTTTCTTCTTTTCTTCCTCCAATTTCTTTGCTCTTTCAAGTTCCTTATACTTTGAAACTTTCCTCTTCTTCCCTTGCAGTTCATCATTTGAAAGTTTGACATGGCCAAACACAAGCTCTTTGGAAGCCTCAGCAGCATCCTTCTTCACTTCCTCTGCCAACTCATCAGGAGCAAGTCTACTTTCTTCATTCCCACTATCCCTCTTGCGTTTCTTGTCCCCATACCCTCTCCTTGCATCTCTATCATCCCTTTTCTTGGCTTTCTCATCCGGATTTGCACAGTTACGACCTGCACGGAACTCATCAAGTTTGCGATGAAGCCTTTGACGAAGTTCTTCATAAGTCACAGAGCGATCATCTCCTTCCAGCCCACTGTCATTTGCCTTTTCTTTGCCCAAACTTTGCTTAAGCAGGTCAAGCATAGTTGTAGGAGGTTTCTCCGGGTCCATCCGATCCCTACGAGACTTCTTAATGTTTTCCTTAGTTTCTTTCTTCTTCTTGGCTTTCGCAGCCTTGTTGAGACCTTGAAACCATGGCTTCTCATTATCATCAGTTGGCAGATAAAACTTGGCAGGTATGAGCTCAACCAACTTGTCAAAGAAGAAGGTGTGCTCATGTATTACACACTCCATGTCTTCTCCACCATTCCCCGTTGCTGCCGACTTTTCCTTATTACTCTTCATCACTTTATAACTATAAAATAAATTAAACGTCACCAACAGAAATCATTTCTACTAATTGCAAAACTTGTGTATCAATTATTGAATTTGAATCTAACAAAAAATGCAATTGACAAAAACGAAATTCTAAGGCCTTGCTTCATTATTCATGGGTCATGTTACATGACCAGCACATTTACATTATTGTTTTTTAATAATTTTATCTTTTAACGTAAAAGATAATACAATTCCTACAATCATACAGAACCTCATATAGTATAGAGTATAAATAACAAAAGATAACAAATTAAGAAACTAAGTAAAAAGTAAATAAATAAATAAATAACCTATCAGCAACTTTTTTTGTTTCGCTCCGAACACAAGGGTTCGTACAACTGTATTTGTGTGTCCCTTGATGTTGCTAATGCTTCACGTTCATTTTTCGCCGGATGAGAGAAAAATTTCTCCTTCAGCGAATTCTCAAATTAGCCGAATAAGATGAAGGTTGAAACTTCTGCTACACTATCGCTTTTCTCACATGCTCTGGAATGTTTATTCTTCCGTTTTCCCTTCAATTTAGCACGCCTTCAAACACGCCATTGCCATGTGTTCTAAATTAGGGTTATGCTGCTACTCAATTTGCAATTTTTGGGGAAAAAATTATATTATTACAATTGGGCCAAGAACCAAAGCCCATTGAATTGGGCCGTTCTGACCAAGTTCATAAAAAACAAAACGACATCGTGATGGTGGGTCATTCTGCAATAAGAAGGAAAAGTGAGGGGTAAAATCGAAAAAGTGAAAATAAATGCATCAAAACCAAATAATAGTGTTAATATATTTATGAAGTAATTATTGGTTACTGGGTCAACTTAGATTGCGTCCACGACAGGGGCAATTAAGAGCATGAAGTGTTGTAAGAATTGTCAACCAAAAAATAAAATAAAATTACATAAGATATATAATAGAATATACAGGTATTTTAGTCTCTCTTTTTGGTGAGTACACCCTAATAAGGCCTAAGAGGTCCTCAATTAAATAGACTTACATTTTTTTGTTTGGTAATTTTTTATGTATCATGTGCTGAGATGAGATTGTTATTAAAATAATGTTTTAGTAGGGTATAAAAAAATTTGTAAAGGTAAGGTGAATAAGTTAAGTAATATAGTCAAAAATGGATCAAAATTCGCGGCAGATAAACTGTCTTATGGAGAATACTTTGTCCAAGTCAAAACCAAATTTTTCAATAATTTAAAAGACAAGTTGTGGAGGCTTAAACAATAATGATTCCTCACTAAACATGCCATGTGTGCAAATAAATATACCAAATCTCCCACAAAGTCAGTAACATTAGTTTGAATTATGAACATTAAAAGAATGATTTAATTCAAAGAAAATTAAAACCAACAGCCATCGGAAACTAGCTCCTTTAGTCCTTCTTGGACCCCACATTACTAAGGACCATATCTCTTTCTGTACTACTTTATATACCATCAACTTTGATTAGTTGAAAAAAAATTATTAAATTAAAATTATAATTATTAAATATTTTTCTCACCAATTATATTTCATCTTTTGGCACACGAAGTGACTTAATGACGTGGGACATGAGAATTACTCCCACATTACTATTGGCCCTCAAACTTTGATCATCTTTCTAATAAAAAGAAAAAGCTTAAGGCTTAAAGTTTAAGATAGAGCAATCCTTCAATCTTGTCACTGCCTAACTTTCCATGGAAGATTTCCACAGATCAAGGTCTTATGGAAATGGGCAAAACATGGAGATAGAGAACTACTATGGAGCAGCCAGGTCTCATGATTTCAGGAGCTATAGTACTTCTTATGTACAAACTCAAATAGGTAAGGACTTGAAGTTGAAGAAAGGGAAAAGCATTTCAGGGTCTTTGTCAAAGTCTTGGAGCATGGCTGATCCTGAGATTAGGAGGAAGAAAAGGGTTGTCAGCTATAAAATGTATTCTGTTGAAGGAAAAGTCAAAGGTTCCTTCAGAAAGAGCTTCAGGTGGCTTAAGAATAAATACACACAAGTGGTTTATGGCTGGTAGAATAAATATACTCATATTTTGTTGTATATCTGTATTTAAAGTTCTCTTTACAAATTTGAGTTGTGTTCATGATGACAAGAATTGTAGATTAACAATTCATGTATTATTATGATTGGTTTGTTTGAGTGTGTCAAAACTTATGTTTATGTTTGTTTCATAACATCTAAGTATCTAACTTAATGTGTTCTGAACTCCTGATCTTGTTTGAAGGATCATATTATATTTATTTTGTTATTCATGATTATAATTTTATGATGGGGTGATCTTCTTTTAGGCTTTATTTCCTTTTCACACTTCCCTTTTGTCTTGAAGAAATTTTTGTTGCATATACGATTTCATGAAATGTTTAAGTTCATTCAATTTGTTGATGATATTCCATGTGTTCCAAGCAATGTGTTTTTGCTGTTCAGTGTTCACTATCATTGATGCTATCAAAGCTTTTGCTGATTGACCATACAAATTGGTCCATTGAATCCAAATATCCAATATCTCCTTATTAAGCCTTTGCTTTCATCCAAATTATTTTACATCTAAGATGCATATTAGGAGTGGTATTAGGAGATCACGACTACACAAAGAACAAGTTACAATCCCTGGTTCGAATTTTTGATATTATCAATGGTATTATCCCTCACCATTTTGGAATGAGCTGATCTCTTTTGAAGTGTGTGGCTGCCCCTTCCAATATGATTCAAAAGACTTGGTCTTTTGGCTGAAAATGGACCAAGATTCAAAGAAAAAATATTAGAAAATTACATAAAACAGTTTTGGAAATAGAATTTGTTACATCAACTATAAGAAATTGAACTAACTCAAACTTAAAATGAAGGCTATCATTTATAAAAGAACTATTAAGCACGTATATTCATAGAAAGTATGCTTACTTGTTAACTTCCCTGTAAAATGTTATATATACACTTGTTTATCCAACTTGAAATATAAAAGAAGCATGACACTAACTTCAAAGATAATTTAGATGAGGAATTCTTTTTACCTAACTAAAGCATGGGTAAAATAATTTAGATGATGAAGTTGTTTTACCTAACTAAAGCATGGGTTGTGAGAAACACTTCTTTATGAAGAAAAAACAATTCTATTTAAATTAGTTTCAGCAATTATATGTGCCAAACTAATATCTAAAACAAGTGCATTATCACTTTACAATCATGTTTTTTAGGCATTAACAAAACATAGTTTTAAATTATGATATTAAACAAATAATAATTCAATTAACATTGCTCTGGACTTTTCCACAACTCTGTTTGCATTGCAGGTCATTAAGACATAAAAAGGTTAGCTTTTAAGGTAATCAATCAATATCTCCAATTCCACAATCAAATATTTAAATATCATCTTTTATGAGGTAATCATTAATAACTTTTAAATGCACGAGTCTCCTACTAGTTTAGTTAAGACATAAAAAGGGTAGCTTAAGGATAGGTTGTTTGTGTACACTGTACAGTTGCTGCTTTATCAGAGGGCATGAAATTTTGGGGGGCAGTCCTTTGGCTCTCATACTTCACATGAAAAATTCTTTTAACTATCTAGGTTACCTTGCATAAACTGTTCTGAACTTCCAATTATTCTCAATATTGTATACACCATGATGGTATAGCAACATAAGGAATGTTTGGGTAGCTTGGAAACAACCTTTAGCCTGCAGCAAATAACATTTTACTCCTAATTTAGATGCTAGTGCTCTAGGCCTGTAGCAAAATGCTCTTTGTGCTGTGCCAGTTGTGACTGGCTTGTGTTATTCATACACCAAAACAATTGAGTCTATCAAAAGTGTACAGCCTCTGTTAAAGGAAACATTATACTAATTAGGAAGAGGATACAATAGAAATTTAGTGAGATTTATTACAGTTTATATGTTCCATGATGTCATAATTATGTGCATGCTACTGGTCATGATTTAATTAAAAAGTATACAGCTCTTGACAAAATGCCTTCATAACACAAATAATGATCAGTAAATAGTATTTTTGCTCATTCACCACTTTAACAAGTTCATAACTAAGCAAGAAAATGGACATGCAAAAAGCAGTTTTCAAGGAGTTTGAAGAATAGTGGTATAGCTCGGCTGAGATATATGAGAATATGAGAAGTTGAAAACCTTGATGGTGGGTCTCATAAAATTAATAGCTTTTTTAGGAGGACAAAGAACAAATTTTTACAACGAAAGAAGGGGTGGAAGAGGGACCCCTCAAGGAAGTAATAGCATTCTCCACTAAGCCTAATCAGTTGGTCCACCATGACAAAAGAGTGAAAAGACTATGTACTGTGTTGTGAAAAAGTCCATACTGCAAAACCAATTAATACTCTAGATAATTCCATAGGCATCATGAGACTCGTGACCTGACCAATCGTGAGGGGTCATGGACTAGTGGAAAAGACAGTGAAAGAGCCAATTATGAATGACTGGTCAGAAGGAAAGAACCATACAATTCAGGTCCTACTGTGAAGAACCCATTTTCTGATGCAGATGGCACTCCTCATAGATGCCAACACTTTGTACCAGCAAGCACTACACATATGATGCTAACAAGAGTAACAACTCCCAAAATGTTTCTGCATAAATGAGTCAATTACTTTTCCTATAATTAATGGAATGCACCAACAAAGTCACTGTTTTTTGGAAAGGATAATGTTATGTCACCTAAGAAAACTGACCCGTAGGAGGGGACATCTTACATGGGTCCTGTTTTTTGTGGTTATAATGAAAGGAAGAGAGAGAAAATCATAATAAACTAGAACCTGGTAGTATCAAATTCTTTGATAAACTGAAGTAAAAAAACCATATTTCTAGATTTCACGTCTACTTGAATTGTAGAAATATTGAAATATAACAGTGCTAATATTTAACTGTTATACAAATAATGAAACTCTTTTGATGAGTTCACTATAATAGTTCGGGGGTGATTTCTACAGGGCGATTATCATGTCATGCATCATATATCTTATTCCAAAGATGTTTGTCTTTCATAAACTCAATAAAAGGGGGAGTGAGATGGAGGGTACATGTCAACTTCAACTAGTAAATTGTTTTCCTAAGAATAAGCGTCCAAATTCTTCATACATTCTAAGTTACCATATAAACTCATCCACTGTGATCACTGAGACACAATTTATGTAAAACCTTTGTTTAAAAAAAATCATGTAGTCCTCCCCAGTGTGCATAACCGAAATTCTACTCAATAAATGCCTATCATCTCTTTCCATTTGGAAGTATTTTCTGGCTTTAATGAGTGCTAACAACCAAATATGACTATCTCACAGAGTCACAGTTATTTGATTGACAAATAAATAATACAAAGCAAAAAAGCACAGCACTGTGGTCATAATGAAAACAACCTAGTACGCAATAGCAGACAACCTATACCCCCCATCTCTCTTGTATACATCTCAAATGATGAAGAATCACATCAGAATTCAATTTTGGACAAAAACTTTCCATAAATAAAAAGCTTCACTCTGCATTTTCTTGTCCTGGATAATTACCTAACTGTTTCATCTGCCAGCTCTCATGAGGGGCAACATGTTCATGAGTAGGAGTGTATTGCTGCAGCAAGAAAATGACAGCCTTTAGAGTTTAACACAGTAGTACAGTAATTTGAACAATTACTTTATCCCAAAAAGAAAAGAATGGAAAACAATAAACACAGTCCTTTGAACACAGTAGTATGCATGACCAGTTTCAGGGTTTGAAAATTCATATATCATAAGCTACATATATTGTTCATGTTTACTAGTGCCACAAAAATAGCAAAAATCCTAATTGACAGAAGTCACATAACAAAGTGCCTAGATGGAAAGATACAACAAAAATATGCACTCCAATCTTTTGCAAGTCAAGCAAAGACTGTATTTTAGGTTTTCAATGAATGGTAACCCTTAAACTAACCAATTAAAATTAAATCATTAGCATATTTCGTCATGACACTAGTTAACCAATTCAACTTAAAAGACCATTTCACTAATTTGAATGCATGAGGGGGAAATGGATTAGTTTAAGTTAGACCTCCATCTTCATCATAAGTTCTTTGGCCGACGGAGCAGAGATAATTATATCACGTGCACCAGGCTTAATGAAGCCTTCTTTAACGCCATTGTCAAATAGTGCAAGCAAACAGTTATAGTAACCATCAACATTCAGTAGACCAACCTGTGCAGAATGATATTGAGTTAACATTTGATTATGATCCTAAGTATTTTATGCTATGCAGTAAAAAGACTAGGTTACCGGTTTTTTATGAATTCCAAGTTGAGCCCAAGTTATCATCTCCAACAGCTCTTCCATGGTTCCATATCCTCCTAATTACAAGGAAAACAGGAGGAACAAGGACAGTGAGACTCAATAATATTATATTAATCAGCTCAGCAATCCAAAACAACAAAATAGAAACAAGTTGCACTATATATATGTGTGTATATGTATATATATATATATATATAAGAACATCTCTAGTGGAACTGACATATAAGACATGTATCTTCATGAATTAATTTCTTAAAAATCATTTGAGAGATGTTTAAGTAACTACCGGGGAGAGCAACAAAAGCATCAGCTTCTTGAGCCATTGCAGCTTTACGCTCATGCATATCTGAAACAATTCTTACTTCACCTACTGTTGCACCAGATATCTGACAAAAATCCTCAGCAACTTATTAACAATTTAAATGATCATATTTTCTCGGTTGAAAAATTACAAACTACTTTCATGGCAAAGGGATTAATTACTATCATAAAGGAACTAGAAAATTTCACCATAAACAGCCCTGTTACAAAGTAAGAAGTGAATTGCCAATGCAATAGTGGAGGGTGCTTAAGGTAATGCATGGCAAAACTTGGTATACAAACAAAAATACATATATACCTGCATGTATTGCTATCCATTAAATCATCCTCATTACTTCAAGAACAAAGTATTAAATATTTTTAGATTTCCAATATGTTGAATGATTGTACTTTTGATCTAATAATTTCTAGGTTTGCTCCTAACAATACAAGTTAAAAACCTTTTTAAGTTCTTTGACTCCAATCTTCAGAAAGATTTCAATCCTTGGTAATAAAATAACCACAATATAAATCCCAAAAATTAACTAATATCAGAAAATAACCAATTACTTCAATGATCAAATTAACTGCATGTGGAAAGAAAAATAACCAAAATGGTACGGTTTGATAAATAAGTTGGACAGGTAGTATCACAAATACCTCAAGAGGCATTAGAGCTTTTGGAATGACCCTGCAGGTAGATAGGGAAAAAAGTAAAGAAGAAATAAACAAATGATGAGAGAATTGGTATTTCAAATTTCTATTCACACTCTTCACTTACCATTGGTAATTTTATAAAATGAAAACCTAAAACAATGATTGGCTAATAGAAAGTTTGGTTATACAATTTTTAGAAGCCAATAGCATTCCTCTGTCACCAAATTAAAATAGAGAAAAACTTGTATAGATAAGTATGTAACAGTCACATTTCGAGACAAATACATTTTATGGTTTTTGATGTTATCATTTAAAATTAAATTTAATTAGAAATAAAATATTAATGTTTTGTCAAGATCTTATTGGTTGTCTCTGTATGGCTCCTCTCCACACAAGTTTTTCTAATTAAAATAAATATAAGTAAAGCCCCACTTACACTAGTAATAGTAAATGACAATAGCATCAATCAATATTAGAAAGCAAGCTTTTTTAGGCAAACATACCCTAGAACATGGCAGCCTCCATCATAAACTCTCTGAGATATTAAGCCCATAAGCCCTACACTTCCACCACCATACACCAAGTCTATCTTCCTCTGAACCTACACAATTCATGCCATAAAATATAACTAAAAACAGATAAAGAAAATCATGAATTGTGCTCACTGCAATAACTGTATTAATATAAAAAAATCGTTAGTATATAAATAAAAAAACGTTCTTTGACAAAATGACAAAAAAAAGTGCTCTTTAACAAATTCACATCGAAAAGAATGGTTCCTTAACGACAAACACATGGTATACATAACAGAATATGATAATAGAAACGAAGAGAACGTGCCACTGAGACTCTGAGAGAGAAATAGATATCCTTAAAGATAGAATGATACCAGTTCATTGCCTAATTGAATCGCAGCTTCACTGAAAACATCACGGTTACCAGAGTTGCTACCGCAGAAGACACATATTCTGTTGAAGTTGGTGGTTTTGGGGTACCCTTCCTCCATTCAAAATTGATACTTTTTAGTGTTAAGGGTAAGTTCTTAGTTGGAACAATATTGTATGGGTTAGTTTTCAAAGAAACAATGCCTCGAGGGATAGCCGCTAAAAGAAAAGACAGAAACTTTGGTAATCATGTAAATTAAATAACAGAGCAAAAAACGGGAAGACAAATATTGCAATTGGTGACCAAAGCACATGGCGTAAGGTACACATATGAATCACTTGTCTCTAATGTTATCTCATTTCATATCCAAGTCAATCTTATGTTAGCTTAGGATATGGAATGACACACTATTTTAGAAGATGCGTGATCTCTATCCCATCCCATGCTTTATTTCTTTTACATTCTTAAGTAGTTTTGTCAGTTTTTTAAACTTTATTATTTAAGGGAAAAATGTATAAATCAACCTCAACATTTTATTTACAAGGTTTTAAAAATCATATATCATTCTACTAAATTTTTTATTCATATTCAATACTTTAATTATTGCTCACGATGCTCAAATGTGTAATTAGTGCAAATGAATAATGTATAATTGTGTACCAATTTTTATATTGATATTGTATAAATATTATAGTATTATTATTTAATCTTCTATGTTATATATATAATATAAGGTTTTATTATCCGATTGATTGTATATACTTTTTTTTGCTTTACCTCATGCAAAACTATTGTTTGTTTTAGTTCCAATAATAACTTGAAGAAATTTGTTTTTATCCAAATATCAAAATAATGATTGCCATACTATAATTGAGCTGCGTGTGGCTTCCTAATTGCAAACGAGACCACGGTTAATTACAAGTGAGACATTATCACTTTGTCACATTATCATTATTACTTAAGATAAAGACTACGTTAAATAGTCTAGTAACTAAAACCAAAAAAATAATTAAATGACAGAAAATGAGAAAATATATAATTTTAGAGGGCGGAAAACTTAACTAAACTAAGGACTATCATTTTTTGTGACATAAATGTTTCGGAACATGGTTCTTCAAAATGTATAAGTTTTGTACAATTATTACTTTTTTGTGATATAAATATTTTGTAAATGATCCTTGAATGTTGTTGTATCATTAAAAATAAGGAAAATTAGTAAGACTATTCCGTTATGTTATTTTAGTTTTAATTTGGTCTCATATTTATTTTTATTTATTTATTTTGTTTATATCTACAAATTCTTCTCTCCTCTTCTCAATTTTTACAAATTTTACAATTTAATTACATTTTATTTCATAATGAAAAGATCCAAAAATATATTGTATAGAATAGAATTTAGAATTACATATTTATATTTTTAAGTTGAATGTAATCATGTATCCTGGTAGCGACGCTTGTTGGAAGGGTAGTCACGGAATCCAAAGTGATTAGTTCTTTACCCAAAAGGGTGAGGAGAATACCAAAGTATAAGAAAAAATTAACATTTGCTGTCTTTTCTATTTTATTACATTTTTATTGTTTTTCAATGTGATTAATAGGATAATTTCTTTTTAGCATGATGTAGTTGATAGATTTTGATTGTTTTAGATATATAGCATTCATTTGTTCCCTTTCAATCATATTTAGTGAAACTTTGGTACAATATTCTAAATTAACACAAATAAACCAATTCTTTCTTCAAATGATATCAAAACTTAAGTATATATTTTGTACCAAAATCAAAGTTCAAAATCCTTTTTACATATTTTTCAAGGTTATGATTGTTGATAATGTAAAAATACCAACACTGCATCATAATTATTTTGAATATTTATTGCTCTTACTTTATATTTGTTAGTTGAGTTTGTATGAGTTGTATTGTATTAACTAAAAGGAATTAGTCTTTGCTGGTCTCTCACTGGCCTTAACCAAATTTGTATTATTTTATAATTCAACAAAGTAACATTTAGCTTGTTCTACAAAAAGGAGAGGGGATAGACTCCAACATAGTCATGTTTTTAGCTTTTCCAAATTCCAAGGGTAATTGAATGTTAGCATCTTTAGCAAAAATGGGGAGAGTGGAAAATATCTTTCACTAAGTTTTTTAAATTTACTCCTAAATTTAAAAAATCAATTCAACCTTACTAGGTCTATATTAGATATTCACGTATCCAATAGTAAGTTTTTTAAACTTACTCCTCATTCTGGCCCTCAATTCTATGAATATTTAATGGTTTAGATTTACTCACTAATTCAAACTATTGAATTTATTTAAAATTGATGGCTAAGATGAAGATTAAGTTTAAGTATATCCCTCCTAATTCAATACCAAAGAAAGGATTGCGCGGAAAACCTTATAATCTTCATATCTCATCCAAAATCTTTGGAGAAACAAATTATTAATTTATTATAGACACAAATTTAGATAGTGGAGACCAATAATAAATGAGATTATAATAGGGGGAGAAAATTATTTTTTAATGAACATGATTAATAAAAGAATCTAAAATAAAGAAATACATCTCTTCATTTTCCTATTATTGGACTCTCTAGTGAGAGCAGCCCAGACCAACTATGTAGACACAGTGCTAAACAGAGGAAACCGAAATAGTACGTATTTCCCACTGAGAGTTAGTCCCACATACTTGTGGATGTTTTCAGTTTGGACAGAATTACCTCCAATCTGAGGATACCTGTGAGAAACAAAAAAAATATTATTTATAAGAGGGTTTTAGGCTGTGTTATTTTTTGATCTTGAAGCAATTATTTC
Organism: Lupinus angustifolius; assembly: GCF_001865875.1. Taxonomy (NCBI): domain Eukaryota; kingdom Viridiplantae; phylum Streptophyta; class Magnoliopsida; order Fabales; family Fabaceae; genus Lupinus; species Lupinus angustifolius. The sequence continues at coordinate 19,938,208 of NC_032023.1, forward strand.
TGTACACAAGCCCCCCCAAACCCAGGTAGAAAAGAATCACCAATAATAGTTAATATTTTAATTAAGCCTCTGATTTTCTTTCTACGTGTTGAGATAGTTAGTGCATGAATGCATGTGATTAACTTGTGATCTTAAAACAGTGAACAGGATTGCAATTTGCAAGGGATAAGGTTTCCTTCATGCATGGCATTAAGAACGTAGATGCATTCATTATTAGGGATATAAAGTAAAAAATGTCATTTATTAATTTAGTTAGTGCATCAATAATTTTAATAATTACATATATTATTAAAATTTTGTTATTTATTAATGAAAATATTGATATTCATGTTGTTGGTGTTTATTAATTTATTTAGATTTAGATATCCAAAGAACAGACAATTAAAAACAAAAGATACCTCCTTTCCTCATCCCATTGACCATATGTCTGCAGTTTTTTCCTTTTTTTCCTCCAACCATGCTCACACCACTATGTCTTTTTTTAGTAGTAACTTTTGTGAATCTTGACCACTTGACACTTTTTTATTTTCTTTTCTTTCAGCTTTGCTATTTGCCATGTGATTTTACCCCTTTTTAAGAGTATAAGATATGTATATTACTAAAGATTTATACACATTCAATACATTATTATATATTATTCAGTTGTATTATTTTACATGAATGATGCAGTGAAAATGGATGATCCAGTGTTACTTTTGTTACTATTTGCCATGTAATCTTTCCTTCTCTTTTTTTAAAGGGCTTTTTATAAGACAAGTTTAACTAAGTAATTTAAAAGGAAGTTCTCTATTCAAATTATGGTTTTTAAAATTTATGTTTAATACATTTTGACGTGCCCTTTTCTCGCAACGTTAAAAATAACACTTCAAAATTTTATAACATAAGTTCTAACGTTTTAAGATTAGATTTAATATGCATATAAAAATATATAAATGTTTTTACATTATCAATAAATTATTTACCATTGATTTATTAATCATTATTAATTTTTAAATAAAAAATATAAATAAATGATAAATAATATACTGATAATATAAATTTTAAATTCTTTACAATTTTGTAACTGATGAGCGATATTTTCACTTTTACCTAGAAACAATTGACATTCACAGTCCATACACTCCAAAATCTTGTCACTAAATAGTTTTCCAATTCTAGCCTTGGTTGTCTTTGGATTCTCCTAAGAACAGTACAGTCTCTGAGGATGTCAGATATGAATGCATCATTGTTCTCTAAAACAGAGAATGGAAATTACTGCTCATCTCATTTTCAATTCCAAATCCCTGCCAGAACGTTAAAAAGTAAAATCCAATTGTACCTTTTTTCCACATTTTCGATTACTTTATTTGTTGAATTTGTCTTTTCCCACTGTATCAATGGAGATGCTACTTACCACCAAATTAAATATCCAAATAAAAGCTATTACAAATAGCTGGACAACAAGTTTTAAAAAAAATTACATGTGTCATACACATCTATTTGCAAATTCAGTTAATATGTGCTACACCATATTAGTAAAAAATTTGTTTAGTAATCAGTTTGATGCAAATAATTTAGCTGACTCTCTTAAACTGATTGATAGTTTTAAAACAACTTCATTTTAATAAATACTTATAGAAAAATTATATTATTTAGTGAATGTGCATGACATCTAGGTAGATGAAGAGTTTAAATTTCATTCTAATTTTATAAGCATGTTTGTTATCTCTAAGAAAAGAATGAAAATAAAGATCTATGTTAATTTTCTAATACTTTGTGGTGATATATAGGATATATGATATTCCATTGTGAAAATGTGATGCTGAAATAATAACGATGGAGGAATCGTAAAGGAAGGAGCATTTGCATGGGGAATCTCAATAATGAATAGAGCGTTGAGAAATACAGTTTCCTTTCACACTTTTATTCATGTACTACAGACCCCACCCACCCACACACACACAAAGTCACTATGACCTACCTCTCTCGGATGAAGATTACCTGTCTCTTTATTCCAAACAAATCATATATTTACACTTGAATACAATAAAAATCTTAAAATAAAAAAGCAATAAAATGGAGCATTCTGATTTACTTAAGACATGAAGTAAGACATCTGTTGGGACATGAACTTGGGATGCCACACTGCTCCAATCAAATTTAAATACGGGTCCGCCACCCTTACATAATTAAGGACTCGCCCAAACCGTACGGCGCTGCCACTGTGGTCTAAAACCCAATAGACAAACCAAACAATTCAAACAGAACAGAACAACCTCAACACACGACCCTCTCTTTCTCTTATTTATTCCAACTTCCAACATTATTATCATTTAACTCATATTAGTGATGGGTGCTTCAGGAAAATGGGTCAAAGCATTAATCAGAGTCAAGAAGCCAGACAAGGTGTATGATCACGTAAATGTTTTACTTATATATATATATATATATATCCATAATACTTAAGTGTATATTATGCATGTGTAGGTGAAGGAAAGTGGTAAGAACAAGAGGTTTAGGTCATGGAAAAGTTCCACTACTTGTTCTTCTCATTCTGGGGATTCTCCTTTATCTGTAGTAGAAGTTGATAGTTATACAGCAGCAGTGGCCACAGTGATTCGAGCTCCTCCTAAGGATTTTAGACTTATCAGGCAACAATGGGCTTCTATCAGAATCCAAACTGCTTTTCGCGCCTTCTTGGTATTTTTCTTTCTTTCTATTCAACTTCAACCATCTCATTTTAATTTCTCTTCTTTCTTAATCAAACAAGAGTGTTTCAAATTAACAAGCTAATGAAGTTCATTTTCTCATGTATAAGCTTCTTCAAAAATTAAGCTATAAAGAGCTTATAAAAAAGGCATAAGCTCTCCCAAACTATTAATATTTCTTTGTGCTTATGCTATAACCTATAAGTAAACCTGTCTAAACAGAGGGTCATATCCCTGAAAGCATATAGACAAAGTACCAAATGCATGCTGAACAACTTAACTGCCTTGTTTCTTCAGTTTTGAACAAATTTTATAAGAGAGAAAGACATGACTTTTACTAGTGTGGTCAAGCATCGAAATTTTGTGTGGAACTATGTTTTGAAAAGTTAATAATTGTGGCAGGCAAGAAGGGCTTTGAGGGCATTAAGGGCAGTGGTGAGAATTCAAGCTCTTGTGAGAGGTAGGCAGGTAAGGAAACAGGCTGCAGTGACATTAAGGTGTATGCAGGCCCTGGTTCGTGTTCAAGCACGAGTAAGAGCTCGTCGTGTGCGCCTGTCCATAGACGGCCAAGCAGTCCAGAACATCCTTAATGAGCGGCGTACCACGTCGGATCTCTTGAAGCAAGCAGAGGTGTGCCATAAACAAACCATACAAACATCCGATTTTTATATTCAGTTTCTGTGGTCTTCCATAAATCATTGAACAACATGTATCTAATCAGGATGTTTTTTGAATCCACAGGAAGGGTGGTGTGATAGCACAGGAACATTGGAAGAAGTTAAAGCAAAAATACAAATGAGGCAAGAAGGGGCTTTCAAGAGAGAGAGAGCAATAGCATATGCACTTGCTCAGAAGGTAACATTAACAATGGACATAGTTTGCCACTTCTTTTTTTCTTTAGCAAACCTTCAATTCAGTACTAAAGATTATTCTGTGGCAACACAGGCTATGAAAGTTTTTTTTGTCATCAATTAAATTCTTCAAAGATGCAAAACATCATCATGTTATTACTTATTAGTACTTAAGAACTTAAGTCACCAATGTTGAAGTTCTTGTTTAAAATCTTAAAAAGTGCTGAATTGGTTACTGGCTACACTATAATCTTTGGATAACTAGAGTTCACTCATTTATTTTCTCTTGCTGATGAAAGATGTTTTAAACTTCTTAATAATTCCAGCAAGGGAGATCAGCACCAAGCTCTAATTCAGCCACACTATCCTCTCTGAAGAATCACGGAAGCGACAAATCTAACAGGGGATGGAGTTGGTTGGAACGTTGGATGGTAGCGAAGCCTTGGGAGAGTAGATTATTGGAACAATCTCAAGCTGAAAGCTCAGATAAAAGTAAAACCACACCAACACCTCCAAAGAAATTTGTGGACTCCTTTCTAACAAACTCAAATTCGAAACCATCAGTAGAACCATGCTTTATCACAGTCAAGAAGAATGAGGTCAATGCAAGTATTTCTGCTCGGCCTCGTCTCCATATCGGACAAGCACAAGCTATGCGTTCATTCTCGAGTCCAAGTTCTGAATTTCTTTATGGTGAGAGTTCTGCATCTTCTTCTTTTTGTACATCTACAACACCAATATCTGGGAACAGTTGTGATAGGACTGAGGATAGTAGTAACACTAGGCCTAGCTACATGAACCTGACGCAGTCAACCAAGGCGAAGCAAAGGAGGAATCAAATGTATAACAGATTTCAAAGGCAACAGTCCATGGATGAGTTTCAATTTCTTAAAAAGTGTACCATTTTCTCTAATGGGGATTCCAAAAGCAATGTTGATTCTGATCCTTCAATCAACTTCTTTAGGCCACTTTGCCTATCAACTAACTCACTTGGATATGAGCTCAGTGAAGCCAAGGTGAGAAGTGAAAAATCTCTGCTGCCTATGTAGATTGATGGAAGTTCAACAAATCTGTATCTTTTCCCCAAGAATTTCAACATCTTGTTGTTCCCTGTACTTGAATTGAGTCAGTATTTAGCTACCTAGAAGTAGATTATTTTTTCCTTGGTAATACTTGAGGGGTCTCCATTTGTATAACTTTTCATTAGTGATATTGATAAAGTACAAAGAGGCCAACAATTTGAGAAAACCCATTCAGATTGATTTTATCAATTTATTCTTCTCCTATTGTCTTGTACAAAGGTTGTCCTATATTTGAAAATGATTTAAGCTAAAAACGATGATAGTATCTCTTTAATAAACTTAACAAAGTTATGACACGATTTTTCATTAAGATCTTGAGAGGTAGGAGTCTGATCTTCAGAACCAAAATTATCAATCTCCTCAAGCAAATTTTTCTCAACTTCTGGAAGTCCAACAACCAAATAGCTTTTCTACAATCTCACCAAGACCACCAGTTATTCTCTGATTTGCACGCTCTATTTTCGAGTCTATGGTGTCTGGTATTCTCTTTAAAATCTGCCGAAATGGACTAAAGAATAAACATGTTGGTTGATGTAAAATATGTTCCCTCATCACTACAAAAGTTGACACTAAAGGCTGCATGTTCAATCACAACAGTTGCTAGTCTGAGAGATAGATTACAAAAGGTGATTTCTTTTTGTAGGGAATCAAGATTTTGTGTAGCAGATTCTATGAATGACTGCATTGTTGGAACTAAGGTGGATAAGGGAGACTGCTGGTAAACCTATTGTATGGTGTTTCGCATGCTAGACCATTGAGAATCCCTTCTCTTCCAAGTTGTGATTTTGATAGTTCAGTTTTTGTGAATTTAAATTTGCATACCAGGCATATATGGTTCTGTTGTGTTGATTTCTGAATTTCACAACTTAATCATTGAGTAAGATTATAGGTATTTATCCTCTCAAACCCCAATAAATAAATGGGTTTAGTGCATTGAGCCACCCTTTTCATTAGTCTTATCCTAACAATTCAAATTTCTACACTACAGGAAAAGATCACTTTAAGCAATGAAAACACTTGATACAAGATTATAAGTTAAGATGGAAGATGAATTTATTGCAATCATATGATTGTGTTTTTCTAAAAAAGAAATTCATATAAAAACATACATTGATTGATTAAAGAACAATTTTTGAGAAATCATACAACAAGACATAAATAAGCTAGTTAAATGTCAAATAACAACCTAAAACAGTCATATTCATTCATCATTTAATCTTGATTATTGACATAAGATCTAATAGTTATTATTTCTCAAAATAAGAACTGATATCATTATTAAGTCCGGAATACTTAGTTAATCCTTCTCTTACAATTTATGATGTAGTAGTTGTTCAATCTCAGAATAAGATGAACCTCAAAACAATTCATAGTTATTGCCACAGTACATCTGATATGGAGCAAACATGGCTGTACATGAGTATATTAATTCAATTTGAAATAAAGCAGGTAACAAGCATAAGAATGGGAACTTAAGGTGTTTTATGGAAAGGCCCCTTTATCAGAAATCAAAACATATACAGTATCTATTCAACCTTCCCGGAGAACATTGAAATATTGACAATCCAGCACAATTAACATATGCAGCAGACGCATCTACTTCCTTTCCAGATCAATCATTTGGTTCATCTTCTAATATATCTACTTTTGGTCTGGCCTGCAAAAGGTACAATTCAACTAGTTACAAAGAAAGAGTGTAACAGATATTAAAGAAAGTACCAAACAAGGTATATTCAATATTCAATTATTAAGAAAACTCAAGTTGTTTAACAAAGGATACTCATAAAGAACAGTATCTGTAGGCCTCTTCTGCAACTACCACCCTCCCTGCTGCAGATAAAACCATTCATATACTACATCAATTAAGATCACACAAATTATAAAACCATAGAAATAGTAACAAATACAATAAAACCATACCACCAAAGTGCAAAGGGAGTTTAGTTACAGAGACCAAACTGAGGACAATAATTGTACAATGTACAGCCACTTCAAATACACTATGGTTTGGAGCCAAGAGAACCTATATGATCCACAAGGTTCTGCAAATCTTCAGTCCAATCATCAGGCTGTGCTACCAAATCCTCCACTGGCACATCAATCTGTGAAAAGTCACCAATCAAAACTTCATCTCCATGATTCCCATTAATCAAGTCTTCATTCAGCAAATCTTCCCATATAGCATCACTCACTGAACCCAAATCACTCCCACCAGTAGCTGCATGATTCATTATTGGCTCTTTGATTTCAGTGCTTGATTCATTATCATAATAACCAGCTGAGAAAAATGACTCCATCTCAGACTCAATAGTTGCTAAATCATCTTCTTGTTGGGTTGCATACTCCACTGTCTCAATAGGCACTGAATGTTGTTGTTGCAAATTCACCATACTTGGCCTTGCAGTAAGTCTCCTCTTTCTACTGAACTCACCACCTTGCAATTTATTCTGAACATTCCTTCGTGCCAATTGTTGTATAAAAGATTGATTGCTCATTGCTTTGGCAAGGAAAGCCATCATCTGTTGCTGTTTCTTCTCAGTGCTTTGCAATCTAGCCTCCATTGCAATCAATTGCTCCCTTGAATTCTGTTGTTGCTGCCTCAGCTTCACGATTTCCGTCATCAAAACTGTTCTATCCCTCTTCAATCTGTTAAGCTCATCTTCTAGTCCATATTCCCCCAATTCAACACAAACATCACTTCCTTGCATCATGCCTTGTGCCTGTGACTGTGTCACATTTCTTCTTCTCTTTATGGTTTTCAATAAGTGCCTCTGCCCTGCCAAAAACCCTTCATTTGCAAATTCCCATCTATCTGGATCAACTTTTCTAAAACCCTGCACTCATTTCCCAACATGGGTTGAGATCACTGTTTAGGCAATCACAAACAAGTTTTCTAATTATTAGCCAATCCATATAAATGCATCAAACATTCCTAATTGAACATGAAGGAGATCTTGATCTACTTAATTTTCCAACTAAAATTTCCATTTTTAGACAAGAGCAATGAGTATATTATATAAATTGAAACATATGCATCAATGATCAACGCCTTAGCAAGACCCTTTTTCATAATCATTCACTCAACTCATTTAATTTAATACTTGAAGTAGAAAAACAAATTGAACATACCATCAATGGTTCCAAAATGCAAAAAATAACCAAACTTTATGCATCATTGTGTGAAAATACACGTAGTAACATAAAAAGAAAACTTACATAGGTATTGAGCTGGCGAACGAAGCTAGAGAAATTGTTATGCTTGAAGTAACGAGGTAAGATAGAAGTGGAAAACTTGTGAGAATCCCAAACAACGAAACTGTTGCGATTTATGCTCCATGAAACAATGGAATCAGTGGATGGATCTTCCACAACATCAAAGGTTTTAGTGAGAAATGGAGGTGGACCCATTTCATGTAACCCTTCCATGGGTTGAGGTGAGAGATTTGAAGATGAAGATGATGATGAACCAGGTGCTACAGTTACTGTTACTGTCTCTGATTCCTCTTTCACACTAATTCCCTTCATTTCATTCACAGAAAACATGTGATTTGATTGTTTTCTTCAAATGGAAAAGTGTGAGTGGAAATTAAGAAATTTGATCTTTAGCTTAGGTTGTTAAGTAGCAGTGAGGAGTGTAGTCAATTTAAGCTGGTGGAGGAAGAAGATTCTAGAGAGTGAGGGAATCCCAACATTGTGAGAATTTTCTGCCATTTGTCACTCTCCTTTGCTATGTTCTGGAACGTTCTCTACTTCTCTCATTCATCTACTCCACAACACATAAACCGTTGTTAAAAATATAATTTATTGTCTCACACTTAATGTCACTCTATCTATCATAGCTTTACGATTGATTTACTTATAAAATATGCTATTAATATTTATACATTTTAAGTGTAATTTTTTTGCATAATTAATATATTATGACCTTGTATTAATTAATATAAGAATGTTGAATAATATATTAAAACTGTCAATAAACAGTTACTTTGCTAATGCATTATTGTTATAAAAATTTATGGGTAATTATGTATTACTTACTCAGATGTGAGTCAATAATAGTTAAGTATAATGTGATATCATTTTGCTAAGCCATGTAGTAGTGCAGCATGAAGCATAGAATCTTGTGAGGATTATCATTTCTTTCCTGACCCAAGCGAGGGAATTAGGCTGTTAATTATTTTATTTTTTGGTTCACGAGTGATCCAGGCTAAGTACTCTTTTCAGGTCATATGGGTTTTACCACTTTGGACTGGACCGGAGTCTGTGGAAATTCCTGAATCCAAAACTTTTGAATTGGACTGACGCAAGAGTCCACCTACAATAACCACACCCATAACATCAATAGAAATGTATTATTTATGCAGTGTTAGTGTAAAAAAATTAACATAATTAACATATCATCCTTCAATCTATAATATTACTTTCATTTAAAATTCAATGATAATTAAATATGAATAGTAATGATATAATGTCAGTGTAAAAATTTCTTACTTTTCAATATATATATACTTTTTTTTTGCTATCCATTAGTGAAAGTATGCATGTGGAATAAATATTGTTGGAAGAAATCTCCACTCAAGTCTATTTGTACTTCAGACGATTAATATTTCATAAGTAAACAAATCCACAAGGGGAAACAAGATAATCAACTTTTAAATTTTTCAAAATTTCTGACGTGGTGGGTTTGTGTGCATCAATACGACTCACTACACTAAATTACCCATTATATATAACTATTATAAGTGACATTATATGAAATATTTGATCATCTATATTGAAAGATAAATGTACATTATTTTCTAAATTGATTGACCAAATTTTAATTATTCATTTGTAGTTATATGATCTAAATTTATTGCTTTAAAAAAATTATATTGGGATTATTGTCACACCATCAAAAAAATCAAAATCCGCTCAAATAAATATATGTGTAAAATAATAGGTGTCATTGAAATGTTGAACTTGTTAAGCAAATAGTAAATTCTATTTCCCTCCGTTGTAGAAGTAACTTTTTGAAAGCAAAATCAATAACAAAATTTAACATCAACTTGCACTTGTCCATGTATAATTGAAGAGTTACATGAAGTTGCATACGTCAGGTTTAACCTGAATTGGACCCACACGAAAGCAGGGAATAAGGAATTAAACCTATTTGATGCCGGTAACTGTGGCATCTAACTTCCACTTTATGGGACACATGAGAAGTACTTAAGTTAGATCCATAACATATGTTTCTTTATGTTTATTCCATAAATTATAATTTAAATTGATACATAGAAACTCCACACAGAATTAAAATGGAAGAAAGTATCATGCATGAGGTGTTGGGTGTATATAACCTCTACCTCTGCTTTTAATTTTGTGGTTAAATAATGTACATGAATTGAGTATTTATTTAAGGTATTAACTATAATATAAAATAAAGTACTTTGAGTAAAATGTTTCTTACAATGTCAAACTGAATTTTCAATATTATTTCTAATTTAATTTTTTTTAAATAAATTAATCTATGACAATGTAAGATAAAATAGATAAACAAGTTAGAAAAAATTTGTGTTTCTTAATTTCTTCAAATGACAAATAATATAAAAAATAGTAAAAAAATATATAATCAGCATTAAAGTGAAAAGAGGGAAATAATACTCACAAAATCATCCACCAATATAAACTCATGGTACCCACGAAATGTCAAATCCCTTAAAGCTTAATGTAATGCAATCATGTAGTGGTAGGTATTAAATAATCCCGTTATGAAAGTTACTTTTAAAAGTACCCATGTTTTCTAAAAAAAATCACTTGAAGATAATTAAGATGTCTAGGTGTGTCTTTCATAATATTAGAAAATTATAAGTTATTCAACCAAATAAAAAAAAGTTAACAGTATTTTAAACAAGGTGTCATTCACCTTATAAATAACTCATGTATTCTGTTTTCGATGCATAATTACTTATCTCGACAAATATTGATATTAATATCAGGATTAAACATTAATTTTTAGTTACCATATTTGAACATTAAGCAAAGCCTTACTCAACATCAACACTTTGTTGTTATTATAAATTTTGCTTGGTGTTAATGCCATATAGGACTACCTTATGACAAGACTATTGGTATCTTCTTCTATCCTACCTGGTACTAAGGTTGTTACTTGGGTGTTTAGCTCTCCCTCAACAACTAAAATAACATTATTCTAATTGAAGAGCTAAGATCCCCATTATACACACAGAAAAAATAATAGCTAAGAACTCCTTTTGCTCCACTTTTCCCAGTTGAATTTGATCCACTCACCCACATCATATAGCATCATTCATTTCCACTGATCCACTAATTTCAGAATCCACTCATCCAATCCCACAACAAGCTTTCCGCGCAAGAAAAGTAGCAACAAGCCCAAGTTCTGGGTCTAGAATTAAACCACGTCCTCGCCCTGGTTTTCTAAGGTATATACCCCTAGTATATATCATAGTTTTTTATTTCCTACATCTCCACTCCATTTACTTTTAAGGATTTATCTTTTTCTATAAGACCAGACCCTTAGGACAATTTTATGCGAATTAAAAAGATAAAAACATCATTAAATTTATCAATACTCATGTAGTTTATCAAAATTGACATTTATCAACGAGACGTACTCTAAATCATTGTAACTTTCCACTCGACTTGTTTGAAGAAATAAATGCACTATACTAAAAAATCATTTATTTTATACAGAACTTTGAAAATGATTTTATTAATATGGCCAAAACAAAAATTCCAAAATGATCTTATATAAATGATTGGAGGAGTTACCTCCTTATTTCAACGTTGCATGCATTAACTACGACTTTCCAAACCAAAATACAAATATGCATCAATTAAAGTATATTGATGGAGAACTATTTATAATAATTTTGGTAACTACTTATGAACTAGTTTTTAATAGAAATTAGTCTATTCATTTTAATATGACGTCAGTTTCTATCCTACTTTTAGCTCCCATCTAACTGGTCTTTCAAACTTTTCATCCTCTACAAAGTTAGTGCATGAAATATTAAAGTTTCAGTAAATAAATGAAGAATTCATAGTAATAGCTAGCTTCTAGGATTGAGTATCAATGTTCTCAGTTCTCACACGACTTGTTTCATTATATATAGTGAAGGCCTTTTCCATTCATAATGTTTTCTAGTTGAGCATCTATCTTACCACAGAGAAAATTCTTGTTAAAGAAACTAATTCTATCATAATATCGAGATTTATTTCCAATTCAATTAAGTTTACCTCCATAATGGTTTATATTCACCAAAATCATTTGATTGAACCAAGAAAATGTCCAAATCTTAAACCTCTTAATTAAAATCGTCCAATGATTAGTTTGATTTGCAAGGTGAAATTAAATTAAGTAGCAGCTAATCAATCATGCTAGCTGGAACGTGGTTAGCAAGATTTACTATAGAGTACAAAGTTAATAGTGAGATGCTCTGTTGAAGTATAGAATTTTTATGTTTTTTTGTTTCCGACATGTATCCTCACACTAGAAGCAATTTTGTCCGAGCTGGGAACATCCACAGGTATGTAGGGCTAACTCTTCCAACAGGTATTTTTTCCATCTACAAGACTCGAACCTGGATTCTTACTTAAGGGGAATCAAGCATGTACCACTTGAACCAACATCCGATAGTATATAATTTTACGTTTAAACCTCATTATAATTATTTTGCCCAATTAAAATATAAAAATGGTTATGAACTCAACATTCTCCATTCAAATGAAATTAGAGAATATCATACCAAAAACTAGACCAACAAAAATATCAACTTAATTTAAAAAGGTCAACACAACCAAATTATGTCGGGACCGAATTATTGTATCTGTCTGAACCATTACCAACCCTACTATTTCCCATAGTCATTCATTCGCGGTCTTGCTGTCACAATATTTTAGGACACTGTTGAGAATGCGATTTGAATCTTTGAAGATTTCGTATCCATGTGTCAGAGTCTGAAATTGATGTTTGGCGATACATAGTTAAAGATGGAAAGCTATGTCTGCCTAGAATATTGTTTTGCTGTGTTTGTCAAATATTAATATATGTATATATAAATATCACTATAGTGAATTAATCCTTTTACATTGGCCTGAAATTGATCTTTCATATCCTTGTGGGGTATGCAATTACTAATACCCTTCGAAATATTGGTTATATAGATATTAAGGAACTCATCATATGTGATTTCATGCTCATTTATAAAACTGAACGAAATTGAGTCGAATCACACCTCTTACATTTTACTATATACTCTCCTTTGTTCATATACAATGCACTTATAACTAATTCAAATAGAAAAATATGTAACTATAATTGTATTTAGAAAGTCACCTACATTTTGTAAAACATTTTAAAAAGTTAGTTATAAATAGGGAAAGAGAGAAACTATGGTAATCTAAAACTATACATTTACTTTCAACTTTTGTTGCATGGATTGTGATTTGTTGGCTTTGTTATTTAAAAATTAAACTTAGTAGCTTATACTCTTAAGCTTGTATTAAAATTAAAAAAATATAAATCCATTCAAAGCTTATAAAATATTTTAGATTAAATGAGAATGGATTATTTAATATTTAATTAAATTGAAGCACTTATAATATTCATGTTGAAATCAAATTTTATTATTAATTCTAACCTCAAAAGGAATTTAAATAGCACCGGGAACACCTCCAAAATATGTTATAAGCGCGCGTGGGACAGGTCCAGTGTAAAGGAGCAGTGAAGAGTGAGTGATGGTAGTCGCAGATGACGAAATACAGTACTTTGTGATGTAAGCAACAACAAAAAAGCTTCATATTATGTTGATTTATAAAACATGAAGATTGGATATCTCTATTGATGTCTCATTTAGTATTCTAAGTCAATGAAAAACTTCATTTATTTAAAAAAAAACGTTATGAAAATAAAATTTATATTTTAATATTATTTAATGAAATTTGATTGATTCAAGATATAAATGAAAAAAAATGATAATTTGCATTTATAAATACAGAAATTATAAGGAAGAAAAATAAATAACTGGACGAAACTCTCCTCGACAGTCCCTTTATATTCTGATCTACGGTGATGCAAAGCCCATGTTGTTGCCTAACAACCACCATGACTAACTCTTCCTCTTCCTCCTCCTCTTTATCCATGGATCTAGATGATTCTCCCGAGACTCGAATCCAACGCCTCATAATGGAAAACCCTGTTATCATCTTCACCCGATCCTCCTGCTGCATGTGCCACGTCATGAAGAACCTCATCTCCACTATCGGCGTCAACCCCACCGTCATCCACCTCGATGACGAGGAAATCTCCGCCCTCCCTTCCTCCACTACTCCCGCTCCAGCCGCCTTCATCGGAGGCACTTGCATCGGCGGACTCGACTCCCTCGTCTCCCTCCACGTCACCGGCCACCTTGTCCCTAAGCTCCTTCAAGTTGGTGCTCTCTCGGTATGAATCAATCAATCAATCACATGCTACCTATTCTTCTCTATTCTCTATCTATCACCTACTACGCTATTATTGTTACTTCACTTCAAAATAAATAAATAAAGTTCTTACAACCAAGCTGTTATATTCTGCTGATTATTGATATTAGTAACTAGTAATCGAAATTATTCCTTCATATCTATTTTGGAAAGATACTTTTTTAATTTAAACATGGTGAAAAACATGAAATTAAATCCTTATTTATTCTCTATACATATATAATTCTCTCATTAATTATATATAAGGTATATCGAATTCATCTTTAATCTACCATATATTAAGTTCATCATACATAATATCTAATAAATATAAAAATGAAGTAAATGTGATTGAGACAGTATTAGTATGTATCAGATTTTAGGTAGGGAATTACCCTTTCTATTGGTTTTACTTCATGGAAGGGGTATCCATAATGGATGATGAGTAATGATTAGTGAAAATGGTGAAAAAATATATTGGAGTGAATGAATCTGTTGCTGAATGGTACTCGCCGGAAACAAATGTAGAGCAATCACGGTCCTTTTATTGGTGGGGTCCCATTGCCAATTATTCAGCAATCACGGTCCTTTATTCATATCTGCCAGTAACTTTGTCACTTTCTTCATCTACCACTAAGCTTATCTATTTATCTTCTCTTCTTGTCTCGTGTAATTTTACTCATTTCTGGGATAAATTTAAATTATGGGAATATGCGCTTTTATATTTCATCCTTTTTGGTAATAAGATGCTAAATGAAGGTTAGCTATGAAAGAAACATTATTGATAGAGGCATGCACCTCCAAATATTGCATCTCAAGTATGAGAGAAGATAATGGTTCCTTTTTTACTTTCCACTTCTTATGCCTTGACCCCTTAATACATCAATTTTACAGCCTTCCTATTTATTTATCTATGACAAAAAACATATTGATTAAGAAATGTTGTACTGATTATATTGATTTATATTATAATTATTAGGTTTTTCTTAATATAATAATCACTCCATTTTTGTATATACACAAAATATGACTATATATAGAGTTTAAGGAGTATTAAGATAACTCAATTATAACTAATTGATATTTATTGCACAAAAGTTGAACTTCGTTTCAACTTAATATTGTGATTTCTCGTGTTTCCCACTTTTAGAAGAAACTAGCCATAGATGACACTCTCATTCGAGAATAAACTATACATACAAAAAAGAAGGAAAAAATGTGGGTAGTTTTGAGGCAATATTAAATATTCATTATCTTCGATTATATTTTATAATATTGAGATACTCAAATTTTGCTTATATGCAAAAACACATTGATTTAAGGGTATGACTAAAAAGTATTTGTTAATTCAATTAAGGGTATGACTATAAAACTAGCTATAAATGGTTTTCTGAATTTCTAAATGGACAAGTAAATAAAAATAAAAATTTATCTCCAAAGAAACAAGTAAAATACAATAGAGGAGCACTATATATTCACACGAAGGTCGTGCCATATATACTCCTGATTATTTTCAATAGACATGTCTAAATAATATCTTTCTAGTAATGATTAATTAAAGATATTTTGCTATTGTTTTTTATTTTCCCAAAATGGTAGAGTTTTTATCTTTTCATTTAAAGTTTACTCTATTCAACATTACTACATTTATTTCTATTTATATCTGTCTAATTATAAAACAAAATACATATTTCAAATTTAGTGATTAATGTACCCTTGAATTTTAAAATTAAAATTTATTCAAAATAGAAAGGTAAATAGGAACAAATAGTAAAAGGATTTATTTGATGATGTCTTAGAAAGATCTAAACTACTATTATTGAATCTTGCATTAACAAAAGTAAAAAGCTCAAATAGATCCTAAGCTAAGACATGGGAGTGATGAGAGCCTTATCAAATTATTGACATCATGCCAAGAGGCAACTTTAATGAACCACTTCATCGAGGAATCTATGCCACCACCATAAATCTGAAGTTCCTTCTCAACACTCTATAGTCAATGATTCAAGAAATCGTATTTTTCAAGTTTAATTCTTAGTTTTTTATTTTGCCTCAAAAGAAATTAAACTATTTCTATAGTTGCTGTGGCATGGAGAATATTTCCCCTATGTTTATGATCATAGGTTGATTTGTTAAGATAATATATTATTTTTAATTAAAAAATCACTTTCATA
The DNA here is from genome assembly GCF_001865875.1 of Lupinus angustifolius. Taxonomy (NCBI): domain Eukaryota; kingdom Viridiplantae; phylum Streptophyta; class Magnoliopsida; order Fabales; family Fabaceae; genus Lupinus; species Lupinus angustifolius. Next base: position 19,954,482 of record NC_032023.1, read on the forward strand.
TATTAAACTACGCCAAGCCAAGTGAAGCAACAAACAGCAAATGGGAAGTTGGGAACAAAAACAAAATAATTAAAGCACTTAGCAGGGTACTTTCTTCACGATTTCACAGTAAAGTATAAACAAAAACTCAAAAAGCACTTTGGTGCTGATTTAATTTATTGATTTATAAGCTAAGCATCTTGGAACTTTCATCATAGTTAATAACGTATGAGTATGCCGGAACAAAATGCACTACAAATACCTTCGCTTGAGAAATTATTAGTTAAATTTTAGGACCAAAAATTATAAATCATCAATATCATAACACAGCACAGCTGCACAAGTAATATAATCGACTCTTAATAGTCCTAGTAACTCCTAACCCCACTTCCTACCGTGTTATCCAATTATTTCCCTATGTTGTCTTAACATGACAATGTTATAACGACACACTTTAAGCAATAAAAAATGGGTTGATATTGAAAAATAAGACATTTTTGGAGAGCTTGTATATTTTCATATGGGTTTAATTTTCCCTTCTCCTTTATTTAAGCTGAAAAAAAATGCAGGAGGTGATGACATCATCCACGTCAACCACTACAACGACAACAACAGTGACAATCCAAGAGTGAGTGAGTGAGTGCGTGTTTTACTTTTCACAAAATTTCCTTTCTTTAATGCAAAATCAGACGTGGCAAGCATGTTATGGCTTTGATCTTAAAACATTAGCGGATCTAATTAGAATCTTTTGAACCTCACGTAAGAAGGATCACATAATGATTCTACTTCCACATTCAATACATCATTTAAGGTTTTAAAATTGAATTATGTTACAAAATGCACAAATAAACAAAATTAGGCAGCCTAAGTAATAGTGGCAATAGCCCCCATCATTATCACAATCAAATGCTCCTTAATGCTTGTGCGTTTGCCCTATCGTATTGCACTTTCATCTCAAAACATGTACAGGAAGTTTTCTTTAATTATTATATATACACAATACACTCTTTATAGAGTTCCAACTTCTCAACTTTTACCTTTTGTTTTTATGGCATTTAAATAATGGTAATGATCAAATTAACTACTTTGCAAATTGAAAAATAAGGGAGAAATCCACTTACTTGAATAGATGTAGATTAATTTTTAAACTTATTTTTTAAATAAGTAGACCTCTCTCAAAAAATAAATAGACCACTATGTATACCCCTCAATTCTTTTTTATAAACTTGTTTTAAGTAATTTCAGGAAATTGATTCAGTTCAACAATATTTATGTTGCATTGTCTAAATTTTATTTTTTCAGAGTAAAAGTTTTTTAATTATAATATTCATCAAACTTAAATATAAGTAAATTCAAATAATTTATTTTGTATGTCAAAGTTGTTATAAACAATAAAATAATAAATATTCAAATAATATAACTAACAATATAAATATAAACTATAGATAAATTCAAATAAAATAAAACTCATTAAATCATATCTAAGTTAATGTTCCATCAATCTAAATATCTAGGAAGTATCATCCTTAAAATAAAATCAATCATCTTAAAGTTTGATATACCAAATGGCCCTATTGTTCCATTTCTTGATGCATATATAATCTTCATTGCTTAGTTGTTTAAGATAAACAACATCGGAATCTAAGGACTCAGAACTTTCTAGTTCAGGTACCTCCCACAATACTTCTACAACAGCCTTTGAAAGAATGAAGTTTAAAATAATAACACTATTGTTGTGTCTACTAAAAAATTACCGCCAATAAAATATGTGAAAACACATGATCAATTTACTTACGTGCAAAACAGACAAAAAGTGACACCTGAAACTTCAAGAATTGCTCCGGACAAGTTTCTTTCCATTAATACTGATTTTCTAATAAAAAAATGACTTGGAAGCATAAATTTTACCATAGCCATACCTTAAGTCCAAATTAGTTCCTGTGGAATTAGTATCAGCAATGTGATGTTATTAGAAGGAAACATTTGTAGGCATTACATACACATCTTAGTCTTTTGCAATGTTAGCATGTCAGTCTTATTGTCTCTGTTTTCTTGTTGAAATTGTCATTGTGTTAGGTGATAGATCATATATATGTTGACCAATGTATACTTGTTAGCACAACACATGCTCTAATTTGGTGGATTGAAAGTTGAAACAATATAGATTTCTATAAATAGTTTACATGTATCATTAAATTAGAAGTAATTAAAAAATAAGTTCTGAAAATTTGTTTAAAATAATTTTTTTAAATGCTATGCGGCCACAACTCTATAATGTGGGTTTATATGAACTGGAAGCATACTTTTAGAACTGACCCAATCTAGAATTCTAGCCTAAACCATATACAGGTTCATTGGCCCGAAGTCTCGTTTATTTTGATAGATCTAGTTTCGGTTAAGTTGATTCTATATTAATTGAGTTAACTCGTAAATGATTCCCTATTAATTAGTTCTTAATAATTTTGCTAGATCTAATTTCTTGTTTGCTCTTATTTAATACAACATTCCTTTTGATTTATCTCTCTCCTTGAAGAAAAAAACATGATTCTTGAGAAATGTAATGTTAGTATTGATTTATATGATATTATTCATTGTGTTTTTTCTTAATATGTTATTTATGTGTGTGCTCATTATTTTGTACTACTTTCGTGAAATAAAACAAATACTAAGTCAGAATAAACTTGAAAAATAATAATTAATTCACTTTTTAATGAGGCAGAAATAGGAAAAATAGAAATAGTGATAGTAATTTATTGATTTACCTGAATAGTGAAAAAACTAATCACAATAGAGATGACAAATATATTAGAAAAAACACATTAAACAGCATCTAAGTCAATACAATTAATAATTTTCTCAAGGAACGTGCTTTTTTTGTATTGTACTCCATTCATTTCAAAATAACTATTGAATTAGATAATTAAAATTTACTTTAAAATATTTTTATATATATATAATTTCAAAAAAAAATGTTAAATGGTTATTTTTCAATAACATCCTTATGTGAGAAGAAATGATAAGAGATAAAAGTAAAATTTAAGGCTCAAGTAGGAAATCCTAAACTATTTTATGGAATTTTAACAAAATTAATTATATTTATTTGGAATAAAAAACGTATTAAATTTATGTCTTTTTTGCAAATAGTCACGGTAAACTAATTTTCTTTTTCATTGACCCTTATATTTTATTATTTTATGAATTGCTTTATGTATAAATATACTGTTAATTTAGTAATAGACCAAAAAGAAATCACAACAATTAGATTCATAACAATAATAATATAATAGTGCAGGTTAACAAACATTAATATCTAAATGAAATAATCATCAAAATACAAAATAGATCGATAACATAATAACTAAATTAGTTAATATAGTATTGTATGTATACATAAATAACAAAATTTATATTTTCAGTATATTATCCAGTATTATATATTTATAAATAAGATACAGTTTAAAGTGTTTTATACACTTTACCCTATTAATATGTATTTGTTGTTTGAATATCCCTAGTTCGGCGCTTCTTAGATATTTTGATAGGTTAGTTTGGACTTTGTATCTTTCCCTCTCTCTTCTCTTCCTTTCATATATCATCACTTCACGTTCTCCTTTTCTCATTCGCTACAAATTTCAACTCTTTTTTCTCTCTTCCTCTCACCTTCTTCTTCATCATCATCAATGGCTACCCCTCCTGAGACTGAACCAGCGATCAAAAAGTACATTTCATTGCAAGAACTGAGCCATCACAACAAAAGAAATGATCTTTGGATCTCAATCCATGGAAAGATCTACAATGTTACCAACTGGGCCAATCATCACCCTGGTGGTGACCTTCCATTGTTAAACCTCGCTGGCCAAGATGTTACTGACGCATTTCTCGCTTATCATCCTATCACTGCATCAAAATACCTTCACAACTTCTTCACTGGTTACTATCTCAGTGATTACACTGTCTCTGAGGTATCCAAAGATTACAGAAAACTCTTGACCCATTTTTCATCTATTGGTTTGTTTGAGAAAAAGGGGCATGGTGTTTTCCTCACACTTTGCTTCATGGTTTTTCTGTTTTGTGCTAGTGTTTATGGTGTTTTCTTTAATGACGACCCTTTTGTGCATTTGGGTTGTGGTGGGTTGATGGGATTGTTTTGGATTCAGAGTGGTTGGATCGGACATGATTCTGGGCATTATCAGATTATGAAAACAAAGGGTTTCACTCGTTTTGCTCAGATCCTATCTGGGAATTGTCTTGCAGGGATTAGTATTGCATGGTGGAAGTGGAATCATAATGCTCATCACATTGCTTGTAATAGTCTTGATTTTGATCCAGATCTTCAGCATATGCCTTTTTTTGTGGTGTCTAATAAGTTTTTCAATTCTATTACTTCTTACTTCTATGATAGGAAGATGAACTTTGATGGTTTCACTAGGTTCCTTGTTAGTTATCAGCATTGGACTTTTTACCCTGTTATGTGCTTAGCTAGACTCAATTTATTTGCACAATCTTTCATCTTGCTGTTATCCAAGAGAAAGGTACCTAACAGGGTCCAAGAACTTATAGGGCTTCTTGTTTTTTGGATTTGGTACCCTCTTTTGGTGTCATACTTGCCCAATTGGAGTGAGAGAATATTGTTTGTGATTGCTAGTTTTTCTGTCACTGGGATACAACATGTTCAGTTCTGTTTGAATCATTTCTCTTCAAGTGTCTATGTTGGCCACCCAACTTCTAGAGAGTGGGTTGAGAAGCAAACCAGTGGAACTCTTGATGTGAAGTGCTCACCTTCGATGGATTGGTTTCATGGCGGATTGCAATTTCAGGTGGAACATCATCTGTTTCCTCGGATGCCAAGGAATCATCTCAGGACAATTTCACCATATGTTAAGGAGCTGTGCAAGAAACATAATGTGCCATACAATTGTGTCTCATTCTTGAAGGCCAATGTGCTAACAATTCAGACCCTCCGAGATGCAGCCTTGCAGGCTTGCGATTTGTCCAATCCAATTCCTAAAAACTTGGTTTGGGAAGCTGTTAATACTCACGGATGATAGGAACTTTGGTGGAGCTTCCTAAAATTTTGCTATCCTTGACAATGTTGTGATAAAAGTATGATATCTAAGGAAGTGAGGATACTAATCCTTGGCTTTTAGAGGAAGAATAATTTCTTGTCACAAGACTTGGTGGCTTCATCCGTTCTGCCGTTCATTACCTGAGCTGCATGGTGGCAGAATCAGCCGATCTCCTTACCGAAGTAGGTGAGGTGCTGCTGGTACCGGTCATCTGCTGGCTAATACAGGCAATTATCTTATTAATATTATTTCAGTCAGCAGTTATGCTAGACAACGGATAGTAAATTTGTAAGTACCGGTTTCGGTTAAGGTAGTTTGATTTCATTATGCAGAAATGGATCTCTTATGTGTTTATCTCTGGGAATGTAGTATTTTGTTAGATTCAAGTTTGCTGAATGATCTTCTATTATCCATATCCTGCTTGTTGTTCCTGTCAATTCTATTAAACTTGGTAATAGTTACAAGATGTTGTGAATCCTATTTCATGTATTACATTATTAACTTTGTTATATATCAAAATTTCTTAATTATGTTGGTTTATAATTGATGAGGGTGATATCCTCTTTGCAGTAGCAACAAGGGTGAGATACCAAATTGAAACTGCCCCTATATGGTTTATTAAACAAAATTATTAGTAACAACTTTTCATTTTCCAACGTTTACAAGATTAATCAAGCGTGTAATAAGAATCTAGTAAATGACGTTCTTTTTGGTTGCAAAACACAAGCATAAACTGAAAAAATAGTTACCCTCATTGTCGTGGTTGAAATGCCACAATTAAGCATGAGTAGAGATTGAGGTTTGATTTTTTTTGGAGATATAAGCGAACTGTGATGCTTATTTATATGAATATGAATGACAAAACATTAATTGCATAGGTCAGCTCATTTTACATTCTTCTCCCTTTTCTCTCCCATTCAGTATCAATATTAAGTTTTTTACTCTTAGTTCCTTGCATATTTGACAAGATGACATCTTCTGTCCCAAAAGAGTGTATCACTCCATATATCACCACATCTGATTGGTTAGAAAAATACTTAGTTATTAAAATTTTAATTTAAATATATTTTTTCAATCAATTACAATCACTAGTACATATAGTGGCACATTATCTGGGACAGCAGATGTGCTTCCGCATTTGACATAGACCCTACTTCTGTTAAGGAATTCTACCCTTTCAACATTGATGAAGCCAGTTCAATAAAAAAACAATGAACTAGCCTTTTGTATAGTCCAAGCAACTGTAAAATTGGAACTTCAAGCCTCCCGAGTTCAAAGGGTGTTTTTTTAATGTGTAACTATTGCCTTGTGGGTTAAAGAGAAAAATATCCTTCCAACCGAAACAACAATACAAGTTGATTGGGACCATTTCTTTGTTGGCAAGCTAATAATGCAGCTCAAACGAAAACAAATACTTGCAATTTTTTATTTGACTGTGCATTAGCATAGCAAATCATTTGCATGGACCATTAGGCCACAATCATAAAAAGATGAGCACTCTCATGCACAATTATCCTTTCTATTAATACTCATAATGTATTTATCACCAAACTTCAAACATGAAGGACTGCGGGTATATGATTTGCTTCTTGGCAGTGCACCTTCAGAATTTAAATTTGAGTTTCAAGCCTGAACTTGTTTAGTAACAAAGTGGGATTTTTTTCTTCATATAACCAAGGGTATATATTCACCGTATACGTAAAGAAAATATCACTTTTTGGTGTGTGACGGCGCTTCCTAACATTTATCACTATGAGGAGTTGAACATTTGATATTTGATCTAATAATATAATATTTGATATCTAGTAGAGTTTTATACCATTGGATCAACGTATCATTGATGGTGATAACTTTTCATGTTGTTGAGAATTGATCATCTTCTCTATATTTTTTTTATAGATGGACACAAATATTAGCAAAATATTAAAATTTTGTTATTGAATTCATCAGTAAAATTATTTTATGTTTATATCTCTCCATTGAATAATGAATAATGTCATCATATTTTATTCTCTAGTAAATTCAGAAACTATATTACCTCTTATTTAAATAGGTTCCCATGGGTGGATTAGTATTGGATTACACCATTTATTTATTCTCTGAAATTGTAAGACGCTCATATTAGTTATTGATCTTCAAAAATCATCACTTCAGGAACTAAAATTGCATTTTTTTTAGTCATATTAATCCTTGAATTTAATTAAAGAACTACTCCAATGGAAAATAATTTCAACAACGGACACCACTAATATTTAGTTACTTACAGTTACAAGAATCAAAATCATAAATTCCTAACACCATGAGCAAATAATTTATAATAAATTACATTCACATCTCTGAGTTTTAGTGAAACTAAATAAACTACCCATCATTTTTCTATAACTACACAAACCGTATAATTTTTATACTTTCATTACACTGATCACCTCTGCATGAGAAATAAATGTAATTTTTTGAACAAAAAATGTGATAAATACAATTAAGTTAAACAAAACATGATATACTGTGGAGACAAGTCTAAATAATATATGAGTCGATACATCTTTATTATTTTTGGTTCGATATGATATAGCATAAGAACGATTTAAACAAAATCTCTTTAGAATTGTTAATGCATTTTGTAACAAAAAAATAATAAAGATACATTGATTTGTATATTATTTGGATTTTTCCTCACAATATATTATGTTTTGTTTAACTTAATTGCATTTATCACATTTTTTGTTTAAAAGATTACACTTATTTCTCATGTAAGGGTGATCATTGTAATGAAAGTATAAACACAATGAGAGATTTATGTAGGTGTAGAAAATTAAGAGATGATTTACGTAATTTCACTAAAACTCAAGGGTGTCAGTATAATTAATTAATAATTTACGAAAGATCGAGAGAAAAAATAGAATTAAAAAAATAATTGCACACGTGAATGTATTTGTGCATCATATTCATATATTTCTTTTTGCATCCATATGGTATTATAATGCACTTTCTTGCTTGCAAAAACAAGCCAAATTATAATATACATCCTTCCAAAGAAAATATGCAACCCTACTTAACAATGAGCAGCAACCTAGTTGATTTGATGTTATTGTCATTGTTATTGTTATGGTGGCTAAACAATGACTCAAAGAGGTTTATAGCACTTGAGCTCACTCCTTTGGGTCATTTCATTTAACTACATTCCATTTTTTAATTTAATTTCTGCCCATGAACATTCCGCGTGGCCCATTAGCGAAGCCCACCTAAATGGTGGGCATTTAAGATAGGCAAACAGGGAAAATGAGCGTGTGGGGTTCGCCGGAATTGTCTATATTGACTAGCAAACTTAGGTAGAAAACTTAGTCCTTTTTATATCAAAAGGATACAACTTACTTGAAGATTTAGTGGTATAACATTCTGTTAAATTCCTAAAAAGATTATAAGGTCAATAACTCGATTCCTGATAATAATACTTATAGATAGAAAAAATTATGCATCTCGAATAAGATTACTCTGTTACCCAAAAATGAGGAGATCGGAAAATATATATAAAAAAAGAACGACTAAGAGGGGCCGCACTGAAGGAATTGGAAAACAGATCCAACTACCTTGCCGACCAGAACGAGAACCTGCCAGTAACCACGTGCAGTGTGCACCCAAATTAAAAACACTCTGTCACAATCATGCACTTTCCTTCACGGTGATTAATACTGTTTGTTTTTGAACAACTTGTTTTCTATTAATATTAATTTCCTCGCTCAATGTAATTCTGTTTTCTTAAATTGTTATTGATCACACATTCACACTATTCACTAACCAAATATTATCTATGTAGCAGGTAATACCATAGGATATGATCAAATCCAATGTCAGGTTTCCCATGTGCTTTAGGAGGAAATTGGAGAGGTACCCATAGGAAGGTTATAAAATACTTCAATGCTTACACTACCCAATGCTATCAGATTAAAGGTCACCAATTATAAGTTTTTGAGATCTATGCTTTGCCCCCACCCACCTGCTACTTCATATAGAAGTTGCAGTTACATAAGCTCTACAAAGATGATAAACAATTTTCGCTCTAAAAAGTGTAAAAGCATTGGACTAGGATAAACGTACTATCTTTGTTTCAAACTTTCAATATAAGTATTTTCCTTGTTCTGTTCCATATCAATAAGGAAATTATTGATTTTTGTGAATGAAATTGTTATTGTTTTTCTATTATACTTTTCTCTATCTCCACAATAATGTTATAAGCTTATTATTTATAAGGTGTAATTTATGTTGTTATGAATATTTTAAAGAGAGTCATGTGTACCCTTGTAGGAGTAGAACCACGAGATCTGTAACAGGTACTTGGTGGGACACGTATCAGAATTCAAAAAGATAGAACAGCACCTGATCTAACGCACTTGGCATCTATTTCACTGTTTTGTGATAGTACTTCAGAATTTAACCTCCAAAGTATCTCACTCTACAAGTGTACCAGAGAAAATCTATACAGTAGCCTACTAATCACAGATCTTCATAAAGTTTTCTTCCAAAATTTACTTATTGATGTTGTACACAATGTATTAGTTTAGTAGTGTAACGTCTCACTAGATTCTCGAGATTATTAAAAAGTCAAGACTTTGATTCCTTAGAACGACACTTGTTGGAGATGACCATACACTCAAAAAATGATTAGTTATCCAAAAGGGTGAGAAGATGTCATTGTTACTACAAAAAATAATACTCATGACTCACGAACATAGTTAAGTTTACGTGTGTAATTTTAAAGTGATTTAAAACAGCTTTGTATCCAAAAGTTATTTAGATTAAAACTAATTCTATTACACCAATTGATTTCAACTAATAATGAAATGATGAGAATAATGACATTCTTAGTACTCATCATAGATCATGGATCAACAATAATTTTACAAAAGTAAAAAGTAAAATTGTTATAATTGATTAATAAGGAATATCAATGAACACTCTAAAGTGTCCCACCAAAGAAATAAACAATAATAGAAGAAGAGATATAGAGGCACTAGTGTCCCGTGTCACAAATTAATATGGGTGTATGAAAAGTTTTAACAACTACCAAATAGTCTGAAAAAAATCATCATAAAGGATGGTTTGAAAAAAAGTATTTTTTTTTGTCAATACTTAAGTCTTTGAATGGTGTATTATTCTAATTTCCAAATCATTCATTCAATCAAACTAATTTGAAGAATCTCCTCCAATCACTCTCATAGAGCTGGGGACTAAGGGAAAATATGTAGACAATATTAGAGAAGAGAAATGTTTCTAAATATCCTTTTAACTATTAAAGAATGAAACTTTAATGTGTTTTTTATTTAGTACAGTATTTATACTTTCATTTAAAATTAACTTCTTTAAATATTAGAAGGATCATTTAAAAGAATATGTTAGGAGAATCTAGCCATGTTAATTACATCAATGAAGGAGATTGAAATGACAAGATTTCGAGACCCAGATATACTTTGCAGTTGCATCATTACTATAAAATAAAGTAATAAACCTTTGAAACTAATTACAACCATGTATTGCAATGGCCAACAAGAAATAAAATAAAAGATAAATTCAGTGCTTCCTTGCCCTAAATCTCACATAACAATCTCAACTTTGTCTTTCCTTAAAAATTTCACATATTCCTCCACATTTAATGATAATCATAGTCGATCCATAATTCCCTCTAAAAAAAGTCCCAGAAAACGAAAAGGGCAAATATGATTGAAAATAAAAAGAATTCAAAAAGGAAAAAAAAAAGTATTTTGAATCGATAATTGGATTGATTTTTAGTGGTAATAATGAATTAATGAAAACAAAAAAACTAAAAGGAAAATTTCCAGATCTTGATTCTGAGATCAACCTTACACTGAGAGTTGATAACTGAAGCCACTGTTGGAGACTTAGCACTTGGCACGTTTCCTCTTATTCCTTCACACGTGACTCTAATCCCAACCTTCTTACTCTTCAATGATTCCATCTTCATCTTCACCTTTGTATCCATTTGAATTTCTACTGGAAAACCCTTCACCTTCTTCAACCCCGATCTTAAACTATTCAACGATTCTGTGTCCAGATCCATTGACCCTGAAACAATGCTCTTCACACTCGTTTGGTTATTCTTACCAGATTCAAACGATGGTAACGTCCCGTTCCCGATTGCTACGGAGTTAGAGAAAACTGTTACAGTGAATGGCTCGTAGAAGAATATGAGGTGGTTGTTAGGGTTTTTCGCTATGAGGGTGAGGTTGAAGAGTGTGGTGAGGTGTGAAGGTGAGTCTGATGAGGTGGTTAGGTTCATTTTCGCAATGCGGAGGTTTGTGACGGAGAATTCGGGTCGGTTAGGGCGGTAGAGGACGTAGAGTGCGGCGCCGACGATGGCAGCGAGGAGTGCGACGGCGAGGAGGGTGAGAATTGTCCAGAAGCAGCAGCAACAGCAGAGGTTGCGGTTGGAGCGGTGGCGGCGGTGGTGGTGGGATTGAGGACGGTAGATTTGACGGTTTGGGTTGTAAAGCTGGGATTTAACTCCACCGGGGTTGCCATTGACGGTGGCAGGTACGGCGCCGTTACCGTTAATTGTTCCGTTTCCGTTGGGTTTGGAAGATGGGTTAGACATAATAGTAAGGTGAATATTAGAGCAAGGAAAAGAAGGTGAATGAGGGTGATAGAGTAGAGAAAAGAAGAAGCTTTGTAGAAGAAAAAAGAGAGAAGAGTGAGTGAGAGATAGGTACTTTGAACCAAAAGGGGATGCTTCCACCTCACCAAAAATATATAGAATCTCTCTTTCTTTTCTTTTTTCTCTTTGCAGTAATTTGTTTTTTCCTTCCTTCTTTTTATTTCCAAGTTTATTCTATGTCTGTTAGTCTACATTAATCTATAATCTTAACCTTAGGTTAATGTATGATTCAGCAATAATAATAATAATAAAACTTGAATCCCAAGTCAAGGGTTGTGTCATGTGTGTTCTGTCTTGTAATTTTTTATGCTTGTTTTTCTATTACCTTCAACAAGTAGCTTTAATTTGTTGGCTTAGTAACATGTGATTGAGTGAATTCTGAGGAACATTGAGTCCACTCCTTTTCCATCCGTTTTACACACTCCCTCTATTATTTTTTCTCTGGTCAAGTTTAGCTCTCAATCAATTAATTAGGTAGGACAAACACAAATACATGGCTGAAAATTAATTAGATATAAGCCCTCGAGAATTTCATGTCCATACGTTTTTCTTCATGTCTTTTTTTGTTACTGTTTTAAGATTTTCCTCTTTCAGTATAAGATTATAGCTTATACCTCTTCCCTATTTTTTTGTGGGCTCAAATTGTTGATTGTTCAACGTCCAGAAACGCCTATTTAATTAAATGAGCACTATCAGCTTACATCAAAAATAGGAACTTAGAGTAAAAAGGATTATTCCCCCATTAGTTCCCAACCTTAGAGTAAAAAAAATAGTTGTGGTTAAAACTTGTGTATTATTTATTTAACAGTAGATGTTAATCTTAATGTTCAAATAAGTTTTACTTGGTAATATTAGGAATTTGAATTTTATAAGCTAAAGATTCCATTAAGTTATCCCCAATCTTCGATGCAGAAGTTACCTCTTCTTTTAATATAAAATCAGATCACTCTTTCAGAAAGAGAAAATAGATTTTTGGTTTGAAAATGATATTTGGACATATAGAGAAGTATTCTATAAAGAAATTAAAGTTGAAACTTCTACTCAAAATCTCTAAAATAGAAAAGGAAAATAACAAACACCCCTTATCATAATGAAGAGAAAATGATGCCCAAACGAATACGAAACATCACCTAATGTAATAATACGTCCAAATAAACATGCTTCTATGGGTCACAGACACATGATTTTGAATATATTAAGAACTAAAAAATAAGCAGACATTACAATTATTCAAATGGACACAGCAAACAGCAAACAGCAAACAGCATGTGATGGAAGCATATCTTTCCCTGATAACAAATAATGTGCCAACACGTGCCATACACATGATTTTTGTTAATCTGTGAATCCTAAATCCTTGTTGCACAGTGTTCTCACTTGGATTTATTGATAACAAGTGGAGACAACAAACATTAAAGATTGCAATCTAAAGTCAATCACAAGTTCATAAACACTCATTCTACTCTGCATGTTAGTTATTATCCTCACATTTAACAAAAAACAAATTAGATAAATACAAAATTTCCATTTTACTGCAATATCTCATGCATTCTGGAGGAATTGAACAATCATCATTCTCTCAATCTCTTAACGGCCGATTTCTTTGATCAACTAATCTGTTATCAAGCCAACAAATATAGACTAAGATGGGAATTTAATGTACAAATTTTCTACATGGAAATAGTAGAAGCATAAGAGATTTTGATCTGATACCTTTGAAACTTATGTTCACGGTAGATGAGCATTATAGCTAGTAAAATTGGGATCAAAGCTAAGCACAAGTGTTCCAAAGAATGGCCACTGATGGTGTAGTTATTTAGACGGTAGAGATTCCTGTCAGTAGCACCTTCAAATTTTGCTAGCAGATAAATCCCTGTGCCAACATAGTTCAGGTTTCAAAGCATGCCCAGAGAAATTAATATAATGTTGCTATTTCTGAACAACAGGGAATATCCTCAATTCATGGTTAACCAAACTTTAGTTTCACTAGGTGAGGTTGACTATATGGATCGAACGATACCATAATCATCTATCATAAATCATGTTCACTGAAAAAACATTGATCTCTAGATATTTTCTAATTGTCTCGCCTATGATTTTTCTTGGCTTTTACTACCTCTAGAAATTGAACTAACATCAATGTGATTTACTAACTATGGCTTCTAGTAGTCTCCTCCACTCATACCCAACCCACCTAGGGTGTGATTTTACCAATTTTTTTTCCAATAGGAGCTAATCCAACTTTTCTCCTACTACATTTATTCCTAATCCTATCTTGTTTAGTGTGTCTCATCCAACACAATATTCTCATATGTACCACCTAACTAGAGATTGCGGCATGAAAAAACAAAATTATGGATTTTAAGAAATACAACAGTTGTTCTTCAAAAATTAAAATGGGCGGTGAACTTCTCCAACGTAAATATCTGTTATCAAATCTTGCCTTTTATAACAACAACAATCATGATTTAGTCTCACTAGGTGGGTCAGTATGATGGATCGAACGATGTCATAAATTTGAACAACAATCATGATTTAGTCTCCCCCATGTCCTCAGAGAATGTTCATTGTTTTAGTGGGAAAATAAACTAATAAGCACAAATAAGTCCCAAACCTAAAACTATAAAGGTGGACATAGCATTAAAACTATAAAAAAACTAGATTCTAAATCACACCACAAATTTCAAAAGGCAAATCATAGTTGTTAATGCAACTCTAGTACTCCTGACACTATTATACTTATAGCCTCTTGGATAACATTCCTATTTTCCTCCATTTCATAATCAATAAGAACATTTTAATACCTGACTTTTCAGCCAGTTTATAAGTAAGGACTAAGGACCTACAGTTTCCATAGAAATAAAAACCCTTAGAAGGTATTGACTACTAACCACCCGAACTATAGCCAATGTGTAAGAAGTACAATGAGAATTTCGTTTCTCGTATCAAACTTTCTAACATTTGTCTGCGTCTGATATATTCACCCAGATTCAGTAAACAGAGGATGTATGCTGTCAATGGCATGAGAGTTACTACTTTACTTCTATAATCGCCTTCTAAGTTCTAACCTGAATACTAACTTTATTAGAGCAATGATGGAAGGTTAAAAAAGAATTCCATTTCAAACAGATAAACACTAAGAAAAGCTTTAGTCCCAGTTGCTTGAGAACAAATGCTACGCATACATTCGATTTTAAGATGTACCTAAGGCACTTACTCAATGGATTGAATCTGCTAGAAATGCATAATAGACAGACATGATAAATTATTATTCATTAAGTATTTGAAATCTATAAATAGCAGTTTTCCAAATAAAAAAACAGGAATAGTCAATCGAATAGAAATCTTGTTAAGCAAAGTAAAAGAGTTATAAACAGCCAAAGCTAACCTGTTGACAAAAACCAATATCTTGAGTGAGTATATTTGGAGCGACAAAGAAATGCTATCACTGGGATAGCTAGAGGAAGCATCAACTTGAACATCATGCAGAACCGTATATCATTATAAATTCTGCAACCAACTAGCAGATATAATTCAGCATAAACTTGGTTACAGTTTTCACACTCTCACTTTAAGTTTAAGAAGTCAAAGATGGAACATGCATGAGACTTATAGGGGGGAAACTAACCTTTCATAAGTAACACAGAGAAAGGCAGAAAAAATGAGTGCAATTAGACAACATAGCCCAATCCTCTGGCTAAGTCTCTCAGCTACTAAACTAGATAAAAGGGACGATAAGGCCACCATCATCTGCCATTAACAAAACTAGTGAGCTTAAAGAAAAAGATAGGAAATAAGTAGTATCAGTGTTTCAAATTGCGGACTACATCACGTGATGCGGGCACCGCAATACCGAATCACAGTAATGCAACCTCAACGAGCCGCAACGCAACCGTATTTTGACCGCATCAGGCCACAACGCAACCACATTGAGCCGCATCAGATCGCATCGCTGTCAAAAATATGTTTTTACTCACAAAATAATTCACATCATAGCTGCTGCAATCCGCATCGCAATGACCACAATCGCCGTAACCACAATTTAAATCACTTGGCAATATGACCCCACTTGATTATCACTCACAAAAAGAGTGTTTTGCATATAATATGTGTTAGTTAAATATAAATGCCTTCCATTTACTACAAATTCAAACCAAAAAAACAATTGCATGATAAAAAAGAGTAAGAATGACATAATAAACAACAATGGGGTGGGGTGTTTAGAATAGCTTATAAAAACAAACTTTTTTTAGCATATTTAAATAAATAAATAAAAAATCTGATTGAATAAAGGCTTAATTTAGTTGTACCAAAATGCCCCCCATAGGACTAGTTAATTGTGATACTAACCGGTAAAGTGTCCCACAACACACGTTGATCATCGGGTCTCAAATGGTAATAAGCAGAGCCAAAAGCCACCCCTGCTATTCCACCATAGAATAGTACCCAACCACACACTTCTCCTCGTGAACTAAAACAAACAATGCCACTTAAAGTTATAATAACAATAGGAATTATCGAAATAGTCAAATTTGTTACAATGAAGGAAACCTTATGTTGAAGAAACCTCCATCGAGAGCGAGAACGAAGCCGATAACACCCACAACTAAAAATGGGAAATTTGTGATCACATTCAATGTGTTGGGTACTCCTGTAAAAAACCCAGAAGCCCAAATCAACAACCAAAGCAAAATTAGAAGTTTGGTGTTAAAGAGAGTGAGTGTGGTTACCGAAAAGATTGCGCATGTCAACAAAATAATGGTGGTTGGAAGAGCGAGAAATTATAGGAGTAAAGAAGAAGAAGCAGATACAACAAAGAAATGCAACTCCGTATATGGTAAAACTTGTCTTCCATCTTCTGCAGTGTTGATTTGTAACCCAACCCATGTTCGATATTTTAGAGGTTTTAATTAAAAAACAACCAGGTTTGGATGTTTGGGAGAAGTGTCTCCTTCTGTTTCGACACAGAAGAGAATAGTGTGCCTCTTGTTCTATGAAAAGGAAATGTGTCGTTGAGGTTTTGGATTTGATTTTGATTTTGATTTTGATTTGAGTGGTAGTTCTTTGGAATGGTGCAAAAAAGTGATTGAGTTGAATTAAACAAAGTTCAGTTTGGTGGTGTGGGAGTGACCCCATAATCAGCGTTTAGTTGGTTTGATTTAAAGTAGACTCCACGTGGGCTTCCTCGATGAAATCGACGTTTCTCTTTATTTAGGTTAAGGTCCTACTCTTTAGAATCAATCCACTTTTCAATATTTTAAAATCTATTAACGGATAATATAAAGTTTTTTTACATTTTCAAAATATTTTCTTCATTTATATTACTTTTAGTGCATAGATTTTAAATTCTTACTTTGATTTGAAAGTTTATAGTTAATATATCAGTAATAAATGATTTGCTAATAATATAAAAAAACTTAGTTATCAATATATATATAGATATTACACTCTTCTTAGCTCCATAACTCATTTTATGAACCAAATGCCTCAAATCATCATTTTGCTTCATTTACCAAACAAAAAACAAATCTCCACGTCTAAATTAGTTGTGTGAAGTATATATTCACGGAGCACAAAAATATACCAAACTACATATTATGAATATTTTAAAAAAATATAGGTAGCTCTATAGACTACACGAAAACAAATAAAACACACAACTCTTACGTAACTTTGTTAACATAAAATATAGCCATTTTTACTAATGACGTCAAGCTCTTATTACTACTGCTTTACTAAATCAATAGCTTATTCATATCAGATACACAAGAATCTTGGCTGTGTGTAATGAACGACACGTATAAAGCCAACATTAATTTGATTTTGAATATTTTTTAACACATTAATGATATTTTACTACCAATTTCTTTGATGTTTATTTTTATACAATAGATCCAATACATTTACCCAATCCGTCGTAATCTACTGTGGATTGATTTGAAGATAAAAACAGATATTCACCCAAAGTGCACTAACTTTACTCGTTAGATTCTACTAATAGATACAGTATCCAACCCATGTCCAGCTATTAATAATAATATTTATGTATTCTTAATATAAAGATTTATATATCGTCAATATATTATAATAATGATTATAAAACTCATAATGACTATAGAATGTGTTTAGAAGAAGAAGGGGCATGTGTTAGAGAAAGAAATAACATAAAGTAACATCTACATGCAGCAGCAGAAAAGGCACAGGTAATGATTTCAACACCTGTCGTTGTATTGGCGGCGGTGCTAATCCATATAATTAACCTGTCTCACTCATGGAACCCATTGTTGACCCAATAATAACACTCATCCAGCTTCACCCATTGCTTTCTCCAGCCCACGAATAGTTAGCAAAAAGCTAATTTTGTTCGCATTGGGCCCAAAATACCATTTATGATGAGGGGAGGGTAGGGCCCGACCCTACATTTAGTCTTGAAAAAACTACAAGATGAAATAAAATCTTACACTAACCATACATATATATTAACTTTTAACTAAAATCCTTCATGGGAAAGAAAATTGTAGCCTGTTATAGCAATCCCACCTATCACAATTACTAAGTAGGATTATGAAGTATAAAAAGAGACATGTGTTTTTCCTTCATTTGGATCATCTTTCGTATTTGTCAGTTCACATTCTTATTTTAAGGTTTTAAGTAATTAATTTTTATATATTTTATTTTGTAAAATTAGAATGTCTTTTTTTATATTGTACATATTTTATATTATAATTTTTTTTGTAAAAAATAAAAAAAAATGAAGGACAAAATAAGAATATAAATATTATAACGATGGTTACACCATATTTTAGTTTTATATAGTACATAAGTATATATCTATCTCTTATAATCCAGGAATTGTTGAGTATTAGAATTGGGCTCGTTTCTTTGTATTATGTTTTTTCAACTATATGAAACCAGTTACTATATACCATAAAATATGAAATCAGTTACAACTTTTAAATAAAAGTTAATTCGGTTTATTTTTATTAATACTAACGTGTTGACAGGCACTGTCGTACCTACCAACTCACTTTCCTATCATTTATAATGTGTAGTTTGAATTTATTCGATTAGTGTAATGTTCAATTTTCTGATAGACATAATGTAAGAAGAAGACATAGTTAACCAAATAATATGAACATATATTAGGTGGAGAGGAACATTAACTTATATATGATTTTTTAGTAAAAATTAGAAAAGAGTAAGGGCAAAATAGGGAGAATCACAAATTACACCATAGTGGGTGGTTATTTTGGGTTTTCCCTTGAGTAGTATAGATATATTTGTAACAAAAAAAACAAGCAAATACAAGGGGAAAGATACTATGTAATAATCTAATTTGACAACTTTAGAATACTTTTTGATAATTTTAACGACCCTTAAAAAAATATAATTGAAAATATTTCTTTCGTTCATTTAAAATAACATCACACCTCGTCATGTATTAAAAAAGTCTTGGACATCATAGTCGAATAAATCAGACGTGTAAAATTTGGAAGACAGAATAGACATGACAGGATGTCTGAACTACTTGAGTAGTTATTTATGGGCAAAGATGATGGTATTAAAAAAAGTCAATACTTAATTAATCTCAATCATTTATTTATTCAAAAGGCAATGGTACTTTTGATATTAACAAAAAAAATATAAATAATAAACTTGGAAATTGACAAGAGAAAAAACAAGAAAAAAAATGTCATGAGAGTGAGGAAAGAATGTCGACACCATAGCACACATTTGATTGCAAAAGGTGGCAACCGAATCATCCTCCTCCTACCATCTTCCTCTCTCTCCTCACTATGACGACACTCTCTCTCTCTCTATCTTTCAGTTTCTTCCTTCTTTCAAACTTCTCCACCGATTTATGCTTTTTTTCTTCTTATATCACATCCCTTATTCCAATCTCTCTCTTCTTATTTCTTCATTTCCCCTTTTTTTCTATTCATTTTCTCATTTCAGATTCCTATTCCTAATCACCTCCTTACTTCTATAACTTCCCCTCTTTCTTTTTACGACACCACTATCTCATGTTTGATATTGAGGTTTGTTCTTTCTTCCTTTCTTTTCCTCTCTTCTTTTCATCTTTATTCTCCAACTTTTTTATTATTATTATTTCATTCATATTCGTATAGCCATCACTGATATTGGATATTTTTTGTATTCTTATCAGGATTTCTGGTTACTTCTCCAGCACTTCGTTGGAAAAACAGATCTCATTTCTGGTAATTGTTTCATTCAAATACCATCAATTGAATGTTCCTATATCTAACAAGGAAATAGTTTTTTGCACTGAATTTTGTTACATTTTCAAAATCACAACTACAACTTAGAATCGTGATTGCAACAAAATGCTACAGAATTGAAATAGAACAAACACACCACTCAAATTGCACAAAAATTGAAAAGTTATTGTTTTTTTACGATTGGCGTAGGTCAATTATATTAAAAAGGGAATCTAAATTGTTGCACCGGTGCTTTTCTCAGAAGAAAAAGAATCGATTTTCCGGTACTTACCAGAATCAATGACGAACTCAACTTGCGGAGGAAAAGGATTAGACATATGCAGAGATGAATCAGCAGCATTTGTTCTCAAATTCGTTGCAATCGCTTCCATTTTACTTGCTGGCTTCGCCGGAGTAGCAATACCTCTCATCGGAAAACACAGCCGATTCCTCCGAACAGATAGCAACCTCTTCGTCGCCGCCAAGGCCTTCGCGGCTGGGGTGATTCTCGCCACCGGATTCGTTCACATGCTTTCAGACGCAACCGACGCGCTCAACGACCCGTGTCTTCCTGAGTTTCCTTGGTCCAAGTTTCCGTTTACCGGTTTCTTCGCAATGATGGCAGCGTTATTCACACTTCTTCTTGATTTCGTTGGAACACAGTATTATGAGAGGAAGCAAGGAGTGAACCGGGCCACAGAGGAACAAACTCGGGTCGGGTTTATTGAATCGGGTGAGGAATCTTCAGCAATTGGTGGGAAGGTGTTTGGGGAAGAAGAGAGTGGTGGAATGCACATAGTGGGGATGCATGCACATGCGGCGCATCATAGACATAACCACCCTCATGGACAAGATGCTTGTGGCGGCGCTGCCAAGCAACATGGCCACGCGCACGGACATGCGCATGGACACGCGCAATCGCTTAGTGATGTTGCTGAGGATGAACCTGACGTACGACACGTTGTCGTTTCGCAGGTAACTTAGAACTGCCTTATTTTATTTTCGGTTATTTCTTTTGTTCTGTCTTATTATTATTCACCTCTTTTATATATCTAAGAGTTTAATATATGTTCTGAGTTGTTGTTTATAGCCTAAATATATATCATTTATTTTATTCATTATATTTATTTTCATTAAATAGGCGATAATCATTAATAATCATCAGTTAATACATGAGGTCAGTTACATTAATATATCACCATAAAATGTGGAGTGCATTCTCTAACCGTACGTAATATTTTATAATTTTATAATGAATTGAGAGACGATTATCACATCAATGCTTTTTAGTTCTTTATATTTCAATTTCACGTCAGTTTAGCTCTATTTTTCTTTTTTCTTTTCAGTTTTACTTATTTTAACAGTAATGTTTGATTTTTACGACACTATACTAAATTATTGTAGAAGTAAAAAGAAAATGAGTTCTTTTGCAACTCTTGTCTTTATTTTCTTTCTCCTCTTAATATACACTACGTGTGCATTGCAGGTGCTGGAGCTTGGGATTGTATCACATTCAGTGATAATTGGGTTGTCTTTAGGAGTTTCACAAAGTCCTTGCACCATAAGACCTCTAATTGCTGCACTCTCTTTCCATCAGTTCTTTGAAGGGTTCGCACTTGGAGGGTGCATCTCCCAAGCACAATTTAAGAACTCATCAGCAGCAATAATGGCTTGTTTTTTTGCACTCACTACCCCTTTGGGTATTGGCATTGGAATAGGCATTGCTTCAGTGTATAACCCTTATAGTCCAGGGGCACTCATCGCTGAAGGTATCTTAGATTCATTGTCAGCAGGGATTTTAGTGTATATGGCTTTAGTGGACTTAATAGCTGCTGATTTTCTTAGCAAAAGAATGAGTTGTAACTTTAGGCTACAGATAGTTTCTTACTGTATGCTTTTCCTTGGGGCTGGGTTGATGTCTTCCCTCGCAATCTGGGCGTGACTTTCGGGTATAGATAGTTATAAGTCCTGTCCTTCCATGCAAAGGAATCATACAGATAGTTACTCCGTAAGTGATACCGATACCATTACATGGTTCATTTAGTTATGTTGTATGTTACTTTTTACATTAATTTTATGAAATCTTCTCAATCGTAATCTTACACAATTTTATATATGATACATATGTTGAGTGAGAGAGTTGTTATGTAACTAAAATTTTATCTTCAACACTTTAAACTTCCAAATAAACCATTGAATTAAAAGGGGTACATGGTTGTAACTTTGTGCTCCAATACAAATTAATCTTACAAAAATGAAAAGGTTGCAGTATCCACAGCTTCCACGCGTTGTAAAGTTCAAAATAGAGTAGTCAAACTAAAGAAGGGTAACCAATACAACATGCTATCGGGAAATTAGCGAATTATAGAATTTGTTCTAATAAATCTCAGAATTGTCTAACTTTTCATAGACAAATTGTTTTATTAACTTATTTTCAACATCACATGACAACAAACTCTACACATAATTATTTTACTTTTTAATTATTAATTGACATTTGTTAATGTTATAGGGGCATCTCACTGGATACCCGATCAATTAAGAATACTAAAGGCCTAAAATACAATGTTACCTTTATGAAAGAAAAAAATAAAATTATATTAAAAATAGATCATTAAAACACAAGGTCTTAGATATTCGGGTGTGCACCCTCTTTTCACTTTTAAAAGGTAAAAAAAACACTTATTTTAATCAATGAATCTGATCAATGGTTAAGATAATTGTATCTAATCTAATAATATATATTAAAGTTTTGAGCAAGTTGTATGCTCTAAAGGACTACCGATAATATTGGTTGGGTATAAGTGTATATATGACTTATCTTTTCTTACAGCCTATAGCCCAGGTTTATCTTTTGACTGTTCTGTTACCCACCATATCTAGTCAAGGTCTTGAGTGAGTGAATTTGGTAAGAATTTTTGTTACATATGAGAGTGTATTTTGAGAAAAATAGAGTGTTTGTTTTCTTCTTTCTTTGTTATCATCTTACCTAGTTGAGAAGGTGTTTAATTGATCAACTATAAAAAAGAACGTGTGGGTGAGATGCTCCAGGTGACTAGGGTTCAATGTAGCTTTGCCTAATAATTGTATGAATTTTTATCTGCAATGCTAGTTAGAGGCAAGAAATGGGCCCCTAAACTAAAAGGGGCTGGTTTGGAGATGTGGTTTGGTCTATTTGGTTCTGGTTATATAAATTTGAGAGAGTGGTGTTCTAACCCCTCTATTTGGTATTATGAGCCTTTAGCTAGTGTTGTAACATAAAGTGGGAATAGAAAATTGGCAACACATGGGGATACTGTTTTCCTAGAAATAACAATTTCCAAACATGAACAGGGAACCTTTATTTTCCATTATGGTCAAGTACAAAAATCTCTTCAACATATCCCTGTGATGTATACATTAGAGGATGAAGGACCCAAAAAGAAAGAAAGAAAACCAAGTGTATAATAAGGTTGCTATCAATTGCTTCAACTACTATGCTAGCAGCAGGCACTTTTTAATTATTCTAAATGACGTGATTCTTGAACGCCATTATCATTTTTGGTGAGAAAAACAAGATGAATGCCAAGATTGAACCAAAGAAAATCTTGATAAAATATGTAATTGGGTCATGATCAACATCTTCAGAGGTGCTAGTTGGAGCATACAAAGCTGTTGCCGATGGAAGAGTTTCTATTACTGCATCTGCCAGATCTGTAATGAAGGAAGGGGTGAGACCAAGGGCAGGGACACGTGCCCAATTCTTGATGCCAGATTCAAGGGCCAATTCCTTGTACTCCATGTCAATTTCTTCAAGTGTTTCAATATGCTCACTCACAAAGCTGGATACAAGAAGAAAGGAAAACTTCACTGAATATACAGCTTTCAACAGTTATGATGAACATATTTTAAGTTCCATATAGTACCCCCAAGAATTGAAATCAACAAGCACAGTAAAAGGCCAATAAGTATGTACCTCACTGGAACAGCTAAAAGACTCTTGACACCTTTTTGACCGAGCTCAACGAGAACTTCATCTGTATACGGTTTCAGCCACTGTACAGGACCTACACGACTCTGTAAACTCATCCAGTAAAAATGTAAGATATAGGAAAAATAAAAAGTAAACCAAGGAAAGCACAAGGCAGCATTTGAACATAACACACCTGATAAGCAAGAGTGTGTTCATTATTAATTCCTCTAGCTTTCATCTCCTGCATGATCAAGAAGATGCAATCCTCCATTTGATCTCGGTAAGGATCCCCCGCTTCCTCAACATAACTGACAGGCACACCATGGGCACTGAAGAATATCATTGCCTGAAATATAGGAGAGAGAAAAATATGCCATGGTTAAGATTGCAGTAAGAAATCTTACAGGCTTCAAAAATTTTAAGCTCTGACAACAGGGCCCCATGGTAAAAAATGTTCATCAATTGCATCAAAAGAACCATGCTAAAAGTAGTAAAAAAAAGAGAACACAACCCACCTCCTCAGGCTCAGAAAAGCTGTGGAGCTCTTTCTCAATTAAGTCAGCCATAGACTTAATATAGCCTTCTCGTTGGTACCAAGAGTTTATAACGGAAACAAGAACGCTAGACAAATATTCATCTTCCCTGGAAATTTAATAAAATCAATTATTAATTCATAATGATCTTTAAATCACTTGAAAGCTATCACAAAGTGGCAATAAAAAGTACCTGAACACCTGCTGGAGAACACGAATGCTTGACCCAGTCGTGGATATAGAAAACTGGGGATAAAGAGGAAGCACCACAAGCCTTGTTATTCCATCCCTCTTGATCTATCAAGCATAACAAACTTACAATTTTAGATGCAACTCATGATTAAACCCCATGTGCTATTTAATTATGAAATTAAAACATAGAATCGACAATTCAAAATGACAAAATTCAACCAAAATGTACAAGAATTTACTTGCTGAATTGCTTCTTCAGTGAATGGATACCAGTATCGCATCCCAACATAGACATTTGAAGAGAGGCCCTTTGCTTCCAAAGCAACTTTAAGTGCAAGTGCCTGCACAAGCACCACAAAAGCACTGTTAGTTCTGGTTTACACCATAAAATGGGCAGATTTTCTAATTGAACATATCAGCCAAAAGCCAAAAAAGGTGTCCATATTGAAAAGGAATAAAAGCATTTGCAGAAGAATATAAGCCTGAAAAACACACAATGGAAGAATCATAAGAAAAATGCACAAAAGAGAATTGAAACTCCACCTGGTCATCAGTAATTTTGCGCAAAGGAGAGCCACCTCCGATAGCAGCATACCCTTCCTTGGATTTAGGAGCCCGAAGCACAGAAATCAATTTTGCTAATGGTTTCTGGAGAAACCGAAACAACCTTGGGAGACGAATGATATCCTATCACAGTACAAGAAACATATTAGCAGACAAATTATATGAAGCTGCATTCATGCTAATATAGAAATTGACCAATAGAAATAAACTCTACACTCAAGCAGTAAAAAGAAGAATTACAATAATAAACTAACATACAGGATCAGCGAAAAGATTGAACAGAAAAGGTTGAACATCATTCAGTGTCTCTGGTCCTCCTAGATTAAGAAGCAGCACTCCTACTTTTTCTTCAGCAACATGGGAAGGATTTTCTAAATGAATCCCATCCAATGTGGTTGTACCCACAGAATAAGATGCTTGACCAACCAAGTCTCTCTTATCCCAACTAAAAGGACCCCGAAGCATGCCATTTGTTCGATTCGTCGAGGCAGGACACAAAAACAACGAAGCTTGAGATGTAGATTTGTTAGAATCTGAGTGGCAGGTGACATAAGTGAGACTTCTGATTTCAGAACATGATCTGCCAAGATGAACAAGAGTTTATCGATTGCTCGTAGATATTAACAAAAAAGAGGAAAAATCGTTCATTTACCTTCTATGTGCTATAATTTCTACCACAATGTTTCCATAACTCCATTACAAATCAAAAGCATTATTGAATAACACACTCCATGAATTTAAAAAATGTCGAAAACTCGATTAGGCCTATGTGGAAACCTCATCTCATACTCAAGCTACGAGATTAAATGGGTAAAAAACCAACTCGGTTGCATTTTTTTGTGGTGAATAAAAGAAACGCTTCCACCACCAGACCAAGTGTTATCTTAACTTCATTTGCAGTTATATAGGTTATTTAAAACTGGATTTGAGAAATGAAAGATAAAATACTGCAATTCAAACGTGCAGAAAATCAATAGGATTTGATTAAGGTTTATGATTGAATTTATCAAACCACAAAATCTAAAAGCAAACTTATAAAAATTCGTTTGGTTTAAGTAAAAATTGACACAGAATAAACACAAACGCGAGGAAATCATTAATTGAATGATTAAAAGATGAAGAGTGGGAACTTACGGTGAAATTTTGGAATGACATCTTTGAAACCTAGTATTGTATAGAACACCGTTATATGACGCAGCGATCATGGTGCCAAAATCGAAACCCTATAAGCTCAACAGAGTAAGAAACGAATAGTAATGAAAAGAATATTAAATTAGAAAGAAGAAGAAAAAAAGCTTATTTATTCTATTTTAAGTCTTTTTAGGCTGCGGTGGTTAAAGGAACATGGCGGTGGGGTGGGTGAACTGAAAAGTCATTAATCAAACACGTTTACCTGTTATTTTTCAAAGTTCAAAGAGGAATGCTACGACGTCGTATTCTACTTTCATCATGGGCTTTCAATAAGCCCAAATCCATTTCTTATTGGGCCTACGGATCCATTACTTAGAAAAGATTAAATAGCAGCAAATTGAATTAGATGTAGATGATGAATTGATGATGATGATGGAGGAAGGAGACAAGAGTAAGAGTAACATGGTTGGGTTTGGTGATGAAGGAGGAAGTAATAGTAAATACGTTTTGAAACCGATGAGAATGAACAGTGAAGATATACTAATATGCGTTGATGTGGATCCACAATGTCTTGTGGAAATGAAAGCTACTTCTTCAACCAATGGTAGACCCATAACTCGATTGGATTCTATAAAGCAAGCTATTATTCTCTTCGTTAATGCAAAACTCACTATCAACCCTGATCATCGTTTCGCTTTCGCTACTCTCTCTACTTCTGTCTCTTGGGTTCGTTTTTTCCCCTTCTTCGCGTTCTTATTTTACATTGTTTTTGACCTAAGCATTTTAATTTTTACAGTAACTCAGTACTTGTGTTTTCTATATGTTAATAGTATAGGGGAAATAAATAATAGCAGTTTATTTTATGATTATGATGCAGGGGTAAGCATAATGATATGCAATTTTAACTCTAGAATGATCTTTTTATTGATTTTCTTATTGCTGGTTATCATTCTTGAGAGACATAAATGCATTTGTCATGAGTGAATGTTTTGTAGTGTGCATTAGATGCTATATTCTTAGAGATTCATTTTTCATAAGGTGCTTTCATCAATTGCCATATTGGCCTATTGGAACAAAACAACATCACTATTTTTTTGTATTCTAATATTCTATGATGTTGTACTATTGGCTCCCTAATTGTGGCAGATAGGGAGTGCCAAATGCAAAAACCTTTGAACCTTAGAGTAGACATGTTGTTTCTGCTATTGAAATCGATGTTATCGATCAAGGTAGCGACAAGGCTCGTCTGCTCCTTTTGTAATATTAAAAAAAGAAACAAATTGTTTGAAGCTAGGTAGGATGTGCTGCCTGCTCATGTTCTGCAAACCATTTTTTCCCTTCAAGTTAAATGTCATACTCCTATCTATGCATAATGCATTCGTATCTTCATAGACGTTGATTTCATAAAAGCTCTTGGGTTTTTTCCATGTTAGATATGACTCTTTCAGACATTTTTTATTTATAGCAAGGGTGTATTTGAAGCATTTTTGTGTGTGTATGTGTATGTGCTTATTTAAATAACTACAGTTAAGGAAGGAGTTTAGCAGTGAAATAGAATCAACAATTGCAGCAATGCGGGGGCTTTCAGCTTCTTCATCTAGTGGTCAAGCAGATCTTACTAATTTGTTCAGACTTGCTGCTCATGAAGCTAAGAAATCCCGCACTCAGGGTCGCATTCTTAGAGTGGTAAGTAGTGGCTGCCCTCAATTATTTCTACATCTTTTGGTTAGCATAGAAATTCATTTCATTTATTATCATGTGCAACCGGTCAGAGGTCCTTAAAATATATTGGATATATGATTTTTAATCACTACTCTTAGTCTTGTATTATGAATCCTGATATGCAATATCCTACTCCATTGTAGATTCTATTCTACTGTAGATCATCGATGCAGCCACAGCATCAGTGGCCTTTGAACCACAAGCTCTTCACTTTGGATGTGATATACCTTCATGATAAACCTGGACCTGATAACTGCCCCCAGTTGGTGTACTATAATTTCTACCACAATGTTTCCATAACTCCATTACAAATCAAAAGCATTATTGAATAACACACTCCATGAATTTAAAAAATGTCGAAAACTCGATTAGGCCTATGTGGAAACCTCATCTCATACTCAAGCTACGAGATTAAATGGGTAAAAAACCAACTCGGTTGCATTTTTTTGTGGTGAATAAAAGAAACGCTTCCACCACCAGACCAAGTGTTATCTTAACTTCATTTGCAGTTATATAGGTTATTTAAAACTGGATTTGAGAAATGAAAGATAAAATACTGCAATTCAAACGTGCAGAAAATCAATAGGATTTGATTAAGGTTTATGATTGAATTTATCAAACCACAAAATCTAAAAGCAAACTTATAAAAATTCGTTTGGTTTAAGTAAAAATTGACACAGAATAAACACAAACGCGAGGAAATCATTAATTGAATGATTAAAAGATGAAGAGTGGGAACTTACGGTGAAATTTTGGAATGACATCTTTGAAACCTAGTATTGTATAGAACACCGTTATATGACGCAGCGATCATGGTGCCAAAATCGAAACCCTATAAGCTCAACAGAGTAAGAAACGAATAGTAATGAAAAGAATATTAAATTAGAAAGAAGAAGAAAAAAAGCTTATTTATTCTATTTTAAGTCTTTTTAGGCTGCGGTGGTTAAAGGAACATGGCGGTGGGGTGGGTGAACTGAAAAGTCATTAATCAAACACGTTTACCTGTTATTTTTCAAAGTTCAAAGAGGAATGCTACGACGTCGTATTCTACTTTCATCATGGGCTTTCAATAAGCCCAAATCCATTTCTTATTGGGCCTACGGATCCATTACTTAGAAAAGATTAAATAGCAGCAAATTGAATTAGATGTAGATGATGAATTGATGATGATGATGGAGGAAGGAGACAAGAGTAAGAGTAACATGGTTGGGTTTGGTGATGAAGGAGGAAGTAATAGTAAATACGTTTTGAAACCGATGAGAATGAACAGTGAAGATATACTAATATGCGTTGATGTGGATCCACAATGTCTTGTGGAAATGAAAGCTACTTCTTCAACCAATGGTAGACCCATAACTCGATTGGATTCTATAAAGCAAGCTATTATTCTCTTCGTTAATGCAAAACTCACTATCAACCCTGATCATCGTTTCGCTTTCGCTACTCTCTCTACTTCTGTCTCTTGGGTTCGTTTTTTCCCCTTCTTCGCGTTCTTATTTTACATTGTTTTTGACCTAAGCATTTTAATTTTTACAGTAACTCAGTACTTGTGTTTTCTATATGTTAATAGTATAGGGGAAATAAATAATAGCAGTTTATTTTATGATTATGATGCAGGGGTAAGCATAATGATATGCAATTTTAACTCTAGAATGATCTTTTTATTGATTTTCTTATTGCTGGTTATCATTCTTGAGAGACATAAATGCATTTGTCATGAGTGAATGTTTTGTAGTGTGCATTAGATGCTATATTCTTAGAGATTCATTTTTCATAAGGTGCTTTCATCAATTGCCATATTGGCCTATTGGAACAAAACAACATCACTATTTTTTTGTATTCTAATATTCTATGATGTTGTACTATTGGCTCCCTAATTGTGGCAGATAGGGAGTGCCAAATGCAAAAACCTTTGAACCTTAGAGTAGACATGTTGTTTCTGCTATTGAAATCGATGTTATCGATCAAGGTAGCGACAAGGCTCGTCTGCTCCTTTTGTAATATTAAAAAAAGAAACAAATTGTTTGAAGCTAGGTAGGATGTGCTGCCTGCTCATGTTCTGCAAACCATTTTTTCCCTTCAAGTTAAATGTCATACTCCTATCTATGCATAATGCATTCGTATCTTCATAGACGTTGATTTCATAAAAGCTCTTGGGTTTTTTCCATGTTAGATATGACTCTTTCAGACATTTTTTATTTATAGCAAGGGTGTATTTGAAGCATTTTTGTGTGTGTATGTGTATGTGCTTATTTAAATAACTACAGTTAAGGAAGGAGTTTAGCAGTGAAATAGAATCAACAATTGCAGCAATGCGGGGGCTTTCAGCTTCTTCATCTAGTGGTCAAGCAGATCTTACTAATTTGTTCAGACTTGCTGCTCATGAAGCTAAGAAATCCCGCACTCAGGGTCGCATTCTTAGAGTGGTAAGTAGTGGCTGCCCTCAATTATTTCTACATCTTTTGGTTAGCATAGAAATTCATTTCATTTATTATCATGTGCAACCGGTCAGAGGTCCTTAAAATATATTGGATATATGATTTTTAATCACTACTCTTAGTCTTGTATTATGAATCCTGATATGCAATATCCTACTCCATTGTAGATTCTATTCTACTGTAGATCATCGATGCAGCCACAGCATCAGTGGCCTTTGAACCACAAGCTCTTCACTTTGGATGTGATATACCTTCATGATAAACCTGGACCTGATAACTGCCCCCAGTTGGTGTACGATACCCTAGTAGAAGCCCTTGAACATGTGAGTGAATATGAGGGTTATATCTTCGAGAGTGGACAAGGGCTAGTTCGGATTGTTTACCGTCATGTGTTGATACTTTTGTCGCACCCTCAGCAGCGCTGTATCCAGGATAACATTGACATACCCAAGTCACTTACAAAAAAGGCACCTCAGGTTGAGCCAATGGCGACTGATGATAGTGTTCCAGTATCCAGACAATGAGAATGTTGTTGTGTAATTAGCTCTCTCATGTCATTTAAATTATTGATTTCATTTGTATGCTTCTTATGTTGCAGAAAAGACATTGATGTTATAAGTACTACTTAACATGTATGTCCTGGTAATTTTCCTTAAAGTATGCAGATCTCTATTTAAGAGGTTCCCATCTAGCAAACTGTTTCCAAGACGACTGTATCATTACCATCCCAGGTAAAAACAAGTATGTTTTTAAGGTAAAATGACTCTTCCCGTGATTTTCCTACTCCTGCAGAAGACACACAAAAAATCTAAGTAAACTTTGGCTAATGTTCCCTCAAGTTATTTTCTTGAGAAGGTCTTGTTACCATGTTGAATTGTTTTGGCTATTAGTATTGAAAGCTTTATATCTCAGCATATACATTCACCATGGTTTTATCCTGCTAAAAACAAGTATTCTTTTAAGGTAAAATCACTGAACCATGTTTTGCCTACTCCTGCAAGAAGACATATAATTAATGCTCACTAATAAGCAGCAACATATATTCTTGCTAAGCCTCGCCATTTAATAAGCTTCCTCAGTCTTCAGTTCTAGTTCTCTTTTTATTAGAAGTTATGGCGAGAGGAAGTTCGGTCTACACTAGATAGATAAAGAAAAAGATGGTAAATCCATATTCATTTGAAATAATTGCAGCAGTGCATATAGTAACACAATTATTTGTTTGAGAGTTGAGTTTTGGTCTGAAAGAAAGATAATATTTCAGAGTCATCTCGTAAATATATTTCATAGTTTTTAGCCTCCTCTTTCCGTTCTCTCCCCATCAAAATTAACTTGCAAACAGTCTGTAGAGAAAGGAAGGGAGAGATAAGGTTGAGAATCATGAAATACACTTATGAGAATCTTTTATTTTTCTCCATTCATTTTTAAAACCCAACTTACAAATGGACGGGTGGAGTTTATTTGTGGATTGACTTTTCAGAGGGTAATGGAGGAAGATAAAGGTTTAGAATCCATGAAATTATATTGTGAAATAGCTTTTAAGACTACAATTTCATTTCCTTCCCGTAAGGAACTTAACTTGCAAAGCATAAAAGCAGCCATATACTTATGACCATGCTAGAGAAGTGGTTACTTTAAAACAAAAGTTCAATATCTTTTAGTTAGATGGAAAACAATAAACCAAGTATTTTAATTAAATCATGTCGAGAAATGTTATCATTATGTTTGAGATATTTGTTGAAATTTTCGTCATAAATTAATATTTTAGTGTGGTAATGATCTAGAAGGAAACTGATGAAAGTGAAGTGATGTAAAAGATAAGAAAAGTCAGTTTGAAGTTTCACCTACATGGATAATATAAAATAAAAAAAAGACAGTAGGGTCAAATAGTAGAAAGACAAGTGGGAAGAAAAGGGAGGGTAATAAGGCACCAGCAAGTTGCCAAATTTAATTATGATGTAACTTCCATTAGTAAGTTTAAAAAATAACTATCAATTCTATGAATACATAATAATTTAGATGTATTTATTAGTTTAATTTAATTGATGACTAGGATATAGAGTATGTTTTAAAAACTTATTCTTAGAATGATTGAATTCTTTCCCTTGTAATTATTATATTACATTTATGTTTGATTCAAGGGGAAACTCATACAGATTTTGCAGGGAGGACTGAGAGGAAACACAATA
Source organism: Lupinus angustifolius (assembly GCF_001865875.1). NCBI lineage: Eukaryota > Viridiplantae > Streptophyta > Magnoliopsida > Fabales > Fabaceae > Lupinus > Lupinus angustifolius. The sequence goes on from NC_032023.1 coordinate 19,987,131, forward strand.
AGCAATGAGAAAAGATTGATTCACACTTTTAGAAGTAGAAAAAAAAATGGATTATAAATATTATACTTTTTGCCTCGTCACTTAACTAATTAAACTGGCTTGAGAAAATAATATATTTTAGTATTGTTATCATTGCTTTTGCATGATAATTAAGCACAAGAATATATTTGTACTGAAAAAACTAAATATATATTATTCCTTACATTCTAAAACTATTGTTATTTTTGGTCATTTTTCTTCAAATTTTTGGTACTTTTATAAATTTAAGTAGTTGTTAAAGGTCAACTAATTAGAAAGAGAAAAGAAAAGCTAAAACTTTATATGTTAATATGTGTATTTAAACAACCATAGCTTTGAAATGTATGAAATATTTTTTTTTTGTAAATGAAAAGGGTGTCTTGAAAGCCAAAGGCTAATTTTTTGAAGGGCATTAAGCCTTAGTAACTAATTACTTCCTCTTGACACAGATTGAACCAAAAAGACTGTGATCTAAAATATAAATGAAATTTAATTTTTTGTCCTATATTAAAAACATTTGTTTTTAAAAGCACATTTTATTCACTTCAAAATTTTATTCGCAATTCCATCCTTTGATTTTAAAGTTCCATCTCATTAAAAATTATGAAGCGCAAAACATGAAAATTTTAGATGAAGTCAAGAAAAGATTTTTAACAAGGGGAACACCCAAATACGTCACCTTTTTTTATTGAAAAATAACATATTTTCTTACGGTTAATTTAAAATCATCTTACACTATAACATAACTTTAAATTATCATTTGTGTCATTGTTATATATCATTTTTCTTCTTATGATGATGCGATTTTAGGACGATATTAAGGTAATATTGTAGAATGATATAATATTTTACTTCAATAATAAAGTTTATCTTAATTATGTTGTTTACGAGAAAAGTTGCAACGACAACGACACGGTACTGCAATTGGTGATGAATAAATAGCATTTTGTTGGGTGAAGAAGTGTGTGCCCTTTCCTCCAACGACACGCTAACTTCTCTCTTCCACCCACCGCCATGGACCGTTTTCTCCTCTTTCTCATCGCTTCCCTCATCGCCACCGTTTCTGGTGGCCGTGACTTCACAGGAGATGGTGTTCTCCGATTACCTTCCGAAGAAGCTTCCAGGTTCTTCCAAGCACCTGATAGCGACGAGAACGAGGAGGGGACGAGGTGGGCCATTTTAATCGCTGGTTCCAACGGCTACTGGAATTATAGGCACCAGGTACTCATTCTCTTCCGATCATTTTCTTTTATCTTTCGGCTCCGTTTACGAGTTGAGTTTTGGAACGGAATGTAAGTCTTTTCATTCCCTCCATCATCCTCCAAAAAAATTATCCACAAACGGGACCTAAGACATCTCATATTTCATATTTATTATTATTGTGATTAAATTATTTTATTTATTTATTTATTTATTTTCTGTTTTGGTAGGAAATTGAGTTTTTGTCCCTTGTTCTGTTGTTTCATACTTCGTTTTTGTTTTCATGTTCACCGTGTTTTGTGTTTATCATTTTTTATTTCGGTTATCAGCATAGTTTAATATAAATCTTTGGTTTAGATTCTACAATCATATAGATTACTTTTTGAGCAATTGGGTTTTAAAGCTAAATATTGAGTTGTGTTTTGAAACTTGGATGAGGAATATGTTCAATTTGATGTTTTTAAGAAGTCATCGTTAGATGGAATAAAACTCTACCAAATTTTCTGCACCATTACAAAAATTTGTTACTTTTTAAGTTTTAAGGTTTATGTGTATAGATTGATTGGTTTTCATCTCCAATTACTTTATACATTAATTAAAGAAATCATGGTTGCCTTATAGCTAATAGCTTCTTGTGCTGTGTGCAGATCAGAAATTATTGAAACAATTTATTTACTAATGTTGTAGTGCCTGTAGTCATGATGAGCAAAACATGTTCTTGTATCAACAAATGTATATTAGTGTATTTATGTGTTTGCCTTTGAGTTATTAATTTTGGGCAAGAACTTAATGTATGTTTAATATATATTGTTGAACTTATCTTGTATTATAGTTCTCACCAAATACCCAAGCTATTAATTTTAAGTTTTAATCTACCATTTAATTGTTTGGTTAATTTCAATGATGGACTGATGAGCCCGTGGTTACATCAGGCTGATGTTTGTCATGCGTATCAACTACTGAGGAAAGGTGGCCTGAAAGAAGAAAATATTGTTGTTTTTATGTATGACGACATTGCTTTCAGTGAAGAGAATCCACGGCCTGGAGTCATCATTAACAGCCCGCATGGAGATGATGTTTACAAAGGAGTTCCAAAGGTCTGTTATACTAGTTTTTTATATCCCATATTGTGCTTCCGTTTGAGCTTTACAGTCTACTGATTTGGCTTTTGTTACGTTAGGATTACACTGGGGAAGATGTTACTGTTAACAACTTCTTTGCTGCTTTACTTGGGAACAAGTCAGCTCTGACAGGTGGCACAGGGAAGGTTGTGGATAGTGGTCCCAATGATCATATATTTATATATTACAGTGATCATGGGGGTCCAGGGATGCTTGGTTAGTAGCTCTGTACTCTTTTGCATAAACATCCTAATGAAATCGTGGCTTTTGTATGTTGTTTGTATGCGTTTTAGCATGGTATGGGCCTTGTTTTAGAAATTATTAGTGGAAAAAAGTGTTTTACCTGTAGTTTTTTCGGATGGTCATTTGTTTATTTGCCTAGAACATAATTGTCTCAAACTTGAACTTAGTTCTTTCGATTTAGATACTTTCCAATCAAAGCTTTCTTGTTTTTTTGGCCAAGATAAGCATAAAAAACTGAACTTTTAAAATGATAAACTGGAGTTAGGATGATGGTTTAAGAATGAAGTATTTCGAGTTTTATTTTAGTTTTAAAGTGGATATATTATATGTATGATAATCCCGATTCCAAGAGCTCAACGTAACATCTCTGTGGATTGATTTCATGCTATGTTATCTTATACCCTGCTTTGCATCTTCACACGAAGGTGTTTCTGAACACCAATAATACATTCATATGTATGTTTGATGTTATACATAGTCAATCCTAAGTCCGGATAAAATGTGAAGGTTATGTTAGGCAGTCGACAACCAATGTAAAACTTTGTCAAATCTCTATGATAATTTTATTTCTTACGTTAATTTTTTTGGGGTGGGGGATTGCGGATTTCAGGGATGCCTACTAATCCTTACTTATATGCATCTGACCTGATCGAGATTTTAAAGAAGAAACATGCTTCTGGGACGTATAAAAGCCTTGTAAGTTTCCACTAATTATCATTTGCTTTGTGTTCGTATCAATCTTTGTCAATTACTTATTAATTCTTCAAATTTATACAATGATGGTGCAGGTATTTTATCTAGAGGCATGCGAATCTGGTAGTATCTTTGAAGGTCTGCTTCCTGAAGGTCTAAATATCTATGCAACAACGGCTGCAAATGCCGAAGAAAGCAGTTGGGGAACATATTGCCCTGGGGAGTTTCCTAGTCCTCCTCCAGAATATGAAACCTGCCTGGGTGACTTGTACAGTGTTGCTTGGATGGAAGACAGGTATGACCATATGAGCATGCTAAGGAAACTTGTTACCTCGTATTATTAGGTACTTAAAATAATTAATATTGATAAATGTATATTGGGAATTTGGGGTCATAAATAAGATTCATTAAGTGCATTAAGTCAAAAACTATTATGTCTGGAATCGCCCATGAGTCCATGACTGCTGTAGTATGAGCATAATAGCATATCACTATGACAGTTGTATATGCTATTATTTGTACTTTGGGTGATAGCTATCATTTGTACTTTGCCAAACCCTTTTGTTCTAAAAAATATTATATTTTGTTTCATGCACTTGTGCCTTTTTTTGTTTAAAAGAAAGTTGTTTTTTATTTATTTAATGAGTGATGTTGCAAGTTCTTTTATGGACTGATTTTCCCATCTAAAATTTTGAACAGTGACATACACAATTTGCGAGCAGAAACTTTGCACCAACAATACGAGTTGGTAAGACCCTGTTGCTAACTTGGTTGTTTTACATACTCAATTGATATAAACTAAACAGTGTAATTAGATACCTTTGTTGTGGAAGTAGTTCTCTGTTTTTTATAGGTCTAAAATATTATAGGTTAACCATGGTAGAGGATGTGTTTGAATCGTGTGACAGATGTTTCTTACTCTTCTACTCACAGGTTAAACAAAGGACTATGAATGGAAATTCAATATATGGCTCTCACGTGATGCAATATGGTGACATAGGGCTTAGCAAGGATCATCTCTTCCTCTATTTGGGTACAAATCCCGCTAATGATAATTTTACTTTTGTGGATGAAAACTCCTTGAGGCCACCTTCTAAAGCTGTCAACCAACGTGATGCAGATCTTATCCATTTTTGGGATAAGGTATTATATGTTTTACATTATTTATTGAAATAATTGCTTAGTGATGCCTACTTCATGATTTTATTCCCATGCCTTTATAGAAGTTGATTGAGTGGCCAGTATTTCTTTGTTTTCTTGAAATGTCGTCAATAATGTAATTCCAAAACTACAAAAACTGAATGATGCTATCTACTGACACTTATTTTATTTTGTAAGCCATTAATATTTGCTTACTGTATTCTATCTTCTTAACTTCATCTTCACTGTTATTTGCCAGTTCCGCAAAGCTCCTCAGGGTTCCCCTAGGAAAGCTGAAGCTGAGAGACAGATTCTGGAAGTAATGTCTCATAGAATGCACGTAGACAGCACCGTTAAACTTATTGGAAAGCTCTTATTTGGCATCGAGAAGGGTACAGAAGTGATCAGCAGTGTTAGACCTGCTGGGCAACCACTTGTTGATGACTGGAACTGCCTCAAAACATTGGTACTACTTCCCATGATTCACTGTTGAGTTTAATCTCTGATACTGAAAGAATATATAATTGAACTATTGTTTTCTGTTTCTTATTAATTGTCTAGTTCACATATTGTTGAGCTTGCACATGAAATCAGAATTCATTTATCTCTCTTTACTTCGATTTCTGAGAGCAAGTTGAATCTATTGTTGATGCAGGTTAGGACTTTTGAAACACATTGTGGATCCCTGTCTCAGTATGGAATGAAACACATGAGGTCCTTTGCAAACTTCTGCAATGCAGGAATACAGAATGAGCAAATGGCTGAGGCCTCAGCACAAGCATGCACCACTTTTCCTGCCAATCCGTGGAGTTCTCTGCACAGGGGTTTCACTGCATAATTTCTAGAGTGCCCACATTAAAGACCAAGATATAACTGTACCAGCATTATGCTTCATAATTTAGTCAATATAAATATTGGTTATGATATCTTATATATTTGTAAATACAAATGGGGCGCTGGGGGACCTCTTAACATTGTAATTTGCAAACAGATGCTGTAACAAGAGCTTTTTGCTTAAAGGGATAGTGGACCACATGGTGCCTTGGAAGTTGGAAATGTGATATGACAGGGCAGTGGTTATGTATGGCCAATGCTTTGTTTTATTGTAATCTCGTTGTGCTTTTTAAGAATGTATTTGGTAAATTATTTTGCTCTCATTGATAACTAATAAGTTTGTCAGAATATGCACATAACATAATCAAACTATAATTAAAGCGAGTAAAATTGTCTAATGCATATGGGAGAAAATTAGTTATTAGAGATAGTCTACTTCGATAATCAATCTCTACCTCTAGATAAATAAATTTACATTTAATGGTTGGCCAACACCGTACACATCAAAGCATGGG